>NC_062970.1:24129207-24222214 GCF_023119035.1 Salvia hispanica | reverse complement strand
ATTCTTGGCAGCAATGAGAGGTAAATTCTAAATGTTTTATCTCAGTTGTCCCTTCTTTCATTTATTACTTAGTACACAGGTTTGCAGCCTTGTACTCCTAAGTTTTAAGAATTTTTGTTTTTCACATACAGCTCTCGGTTTGGTGCATTGGCTGTGTAGGAGTGTACCTCCCATTTTGGGATCATTTAGACCTCCTTTGGTAAAGTAAGGATGCCTCCTTCCTTGTTTGGTTTGATGTTGGGAAAAGTAATCTAAAATATTTATTAGTTTTGTAGGTTCTTGCAGGTTTAATGGCAGATAAAGGAAAAGGGTTTTTTTTTAAAAAAATTGGGGATGTGGCCTGGGATCGAGACGAGGCAGTCGGGCTGGCTGCACGGGCCTTCGGGCTGCCCTCTAAGTCTTTGGGCCGAAAGAAATCTCGAGTTCGAGAGTCGAGGCCCAACTCTTTGTATATTTGTATTCTTAAATTCTTTTTTTTTTTTTGTCAACACATGTGTAAATTATTTTATAGTTATAGAGTAGCTTGATATGTATTCGGACTTTCTAGTTTGACAAAGTAACCTCATTTTTATTTCTTGACGTTTATTGTATTTCACACGTATATACGAAAATCTGTTTTAGTTTGATCGACACTCTTCAAATTAGCAACCAAGCAAGACCATCGACTAATATTTCTGATTTGAAAACAACAAACATTTCTCTAGGTTGACATTAGTCTTAAAGAAAAGGTAACAAAGAGCGGGTATTACATTATTACATGTATGTATTGTTTATCAAATGATGGGGAGGCAGTTGGGGCTTGCACAAGGAAAATTGCAAATTAAATAAATTTATAAAAGAATTTATTTAGGTGATTATTACATGTATGTATTGTTTATCAAATGATGGGGAGGCTGTTGGGGCTTGCACAAGGAAAATTGCAATTTAAATAAATTTATAAAAAGAATCTATTTAGGTGATTATTACATGTATGTATTGTTTATCAAATGATGGGGAGGCTGTTGGGGTTTGCACAAGGAAAATTGCAAATTAAATAAATTTATAAAAAGAAACTATTTAGGTGATTATGTGGATCGATTCAATTTCATGCTACAACATTTATAAACATGCTATTGCGCAATTAATCACATAACTTTATATTAAATTATGATATTGAATCTTACAATTGTGATTCTCCAAAGAATAGAAGTGACTTGCTACTTCTCCACGTGTAAACCTTGAAGCTTTATTGCAAAACCAAAGATCTTCTAACCTATGACCAACTCTAGATCTAAGTTCCTTGTGGAATGAATCTATTGGCAATTATAAGGATCTTTAAGGAGAAGACAAGAAAAACCAATTGCACACACTTTGCAATTTTTGAATTCTCCTGTTAGTGAGGAGCTCAAAAGCTGCCTCTTTTCTCTTCTTTTCCGCACTTTTGCTTTCGCCCTCTAGAATGATGTGATCTTCGGTTTCCGGCGAAATCTACACACACCTGGCTCAAAAAGGGTCGTTAGTTTGCTGATTTCAGTGCAGTTTTGCTATAAAACACATGCATGAAACAGGATTGGGAGGCAAAAAAATACGCTCTCTGTCAAAAAAATTGTCTCATTTTTGCATGGCAAGAGTTTTAATGAGAAATTCGTAAAGAGAAATGAGGAGAAAAAGTAGGTAAAGTAAGAGAGATAATGAAATTATGAGAGAGGGAAGATAAAGTGGGAAAAGTATGGGAGAGAAACTTTCTATTTTTAAGAATGAGACTATTTTTTGTAGACATCCCAAAAATAGTAAAGTGAGACTATTTTCATGCACGAGGGAGTATATTAATCAAAATATTATTCATATTTTAATTCACCGATGAAATTTATAAGAGAAATAATAATTGACTGAAACTACATAATTTAAAAATTCAAATTATTAAAATATTATACTAATATATTTACTAATGTAAATAGTTAGACTTTTTAAAATAAATACAACTTATAATATATGTAAAATAAAAGTTTCAATTTATTAAAGTATTTTAAGGGTGGTAATAAGAAATATGAGATATCACTATAAAAAAAAAGTTGAATTTCCGACGGTGGCCAATCCCTCGGTAATTCTGATCAAATTTCGAACATAATTTCTGTAGTCTGCAGCTAAAAAACTTTTACCGACATGTAAAGTACTAACAGAAATTTTTCGTTTGATGCGTGTTAATCGTTCTTTGTTTTGTTTTATGAAATCGATTCGATTATAATATTTTAGAAAATTTTATTGACTTTTTTAATTTTATAAAATTTATAAAAACCAAAGCTCGGTATATTTGTTTCCTCACTAGTTACAAGAATTGGGAGTTTGGTTATGGTAGGTGTGGGCGAAATTTTTATGTACTTTTCTTTTATTACTATTAAAATCATATTTTTAAAAATTGATTGGGCATATTAAAATAAAAATAATATAAGTAAGAATATCTATAATAAATCATTTAAGATACCATAGACATAGAAGTATTTATATTTGAGATGTTTTTCTTTTATTTTAGACATTTGTACTCTCTCCATTCCACATTAATAGAATGATCATTTTTTTAAGCATGATGATTAAGAAAAAATGTATAAAAGAATAAATAAATAGATAATAAAATAGGAGAGAGCATAAGCAGGGTTAAGGTGGGGTGCCCCTCAGCCATTTTAATTTCACCTACATTACATGTATGTATTGTTTATCAAATGATGGGGAAGTTGTTGGGGCTTGCACAAGGAAAATTACAAATTAAATAAATTTATAAAAAGACTCTATTTAGGTGATTATTACATGTATATATTGTTTATCAAATGATGGGGAGGCTGTTGGGGCTTGCACAAGGAAAATTGCAATTTAAATAAATTTATAAAAAGAATCTATTTAGATGATTATTACATGTATGTATTGTTTATCAAATGATGGGGAGGCAGTTGGGGCTTGCACAAGGAAAATTGCAAATTAAATAAATTTATAAAAGAATCTATTTAGGTGATTATTACATGTATGTATTGTTTATCAAATGATGGGGAGGCTGTTGGGGCTTGCACAAGGAAAATTGCAATTTAAATAAATTTATAAAAAGAATCTATTTAGGTGATTATTACATGTATGTATTGTTTATCAAATGATGGGGAGGCTGTTGGGGCTTGCACAAGGAAAATTGCAATTTAAATAAATTTATAAAAAGAATCTATTTAGGTGATTATTACATGTATGTATTGTTTATCAAATGATGGGGAGGCTGTTGGGGCTTGCACAAGGAAAATTGCAAATTAAATAAATTTATAAAAAGAATCTATTTAGGTGATTATTACATGTATGTATTGTTTATCAAATGATGGGGAGGCTGTTGGGGCTTGCACAAGAAAAATTGCAATTTAAATAAATTTATAAAAAGAATCTATTTAGATGATTATTACATGTATGTATTGTTTATCAAATGATGGGGAGGCAGTTGGGGCTTGCACAAGGAAAATTGCAAATTAAATAAATTTATAAAAGAATTTATTTAGGTGATTATTACATGTATGTATTGTTTATCAAATGATGGGGAGGCTGTTGGGGCTTGCACAAGGAAAATTGCAATTTAAATAAATTTATAAAAAGAATCTATTTAGGTGATTATTACATGTATGTATTGTTTATCAAATGATGGGGAGGCTGTTGGGGTTTGCACAAGGAAAATTGCAAATTAAATAAATTTATAAAAAGAATCTATTTAGGTGATTATGTGGATCGATTCAATTTCATGCTACAACATTTATAAACATGCTATTGCGCAATTAATCACATAATTTTATATTAAATTATGATATTGAATCTTACAATTGTGATTCTCCAAAGAATAGAAGTGACTTGCTACTTCTCCACGTGTAAACCTTGAAGCTTTATTGCAAAACCAAAGATCTTCTAACCTATGACCAACTCTAGATCTAAGTTCCTTGTGGGATGAATCTATTGGCAATTATAAGGATCTTTAAGGAGAAGACAAGAAAAACCAATTGCACACACTTTGCAATTTTTGAATCCTCCTGTTATTGAGGAGCTCAAAAGCTGCCTCTTTTCTCTTCTTTTCCGCACTTTTGCTTTCGCCCTCTAGAATGATGTGATCTTCGGTTTCCGGCGAAATCTACACACCACCTGGCTCAAAAAGGGTCGTTAGTTTGCTGATTTCAGTGCAGTTTTGCTATAAAACACATGCATGAAACAGGATTGGGAGGCAAAAAAATACGCTCTCTGTCAAAAAAATTGTCTCATTTTTGCATGGCAAGAGTTTTAATGAGAAATTCGTAAAGAGAAATGAGGAGAAAAAGTAGGTAAAGTAAGAGAGATAATGAAATTATGAGAGAGGGAAGATAAAGTGGGAAAAGTATGGGAGAGAAACTTTCTATTTTTAAGAATGAGACTATTTTTTGTAGACATCCCAAAAATAGTAAAGTGAGACTATTTTCATGGACGAGGGAGTATTATTAATCAAAATATTATTCATATTTTAATTCACCGATGAAATTTATAAGAGAAATAATAATTGACTGAAACTACATAATTTAAAAATTCAAATTATTAAAATATTATACTAATATATTTACTAATGTAAATAGTTAGACTTTTTAAAATAAATACAACTTATAATATATGTAAAATAAAAGTTTCAATTTATTAAAGTATTTTAAGGGTTTATTTTGGTAATAAGAAATATGAGATATCACTATAAAAAAAAGTTGAATTTCCGACGGTGGCCAATCCCTCGGTAATTCTGATCAAATTTCGAACATAATTTCTGTAGTCTGCAGCTAAAAAACTTTTACCGACATGTAAAGTACTAACAGAAATTTTTCGTTTGATGCGTGTTAATCCTTCTTTGTTTTGTTTTATGAAATCGATTCGATTATAATATTTTAGAAAATTTTATTGACTTTTTTAATTTTATAAAATTTATAAAAACCAAAGCTCGGTATATTTGTTTCCTCACTAGTTACAAGAATTGGGAGTTTGGTTATGGTAGGTGTGGGCGAAATTTTTATGTACTTTTCTTTTATTACTATTAAAATCATATTTTTAAAAATTGATTGGGCATATTAAAATAAAAATAATATAAGTAAGAATATCTATAATAAATCATTTAAGATACCATAGACATAGAAGTATTTATATTTGAGATGTTTTTCTTTTATTTTAGACATTTGTACTCTCTCCATTCCACATTAATAGAATGATCATTTTTTTAAGCATGATGATTAAGAAAAAATGTATAAAAGAATAAATAAATAGATAATAAAATAGGAGAGAGCATAAGCAGGGTTAAGGTGGGGTGCCCCTCAGCCATTTTAATTTCACCTACATTACATGTATGTATTGTTTATCAAATGATGGGGAAGTTGTTGGGGCTTGCACAAGGAAAATTACAAATTAAATAAATTTATAAAAAGACTCTATTTAGGTGATTATTACATGTATATATTGTTTATCAAATGATGGGGAGGCTGTTGGGGCTTGCACAAGGAAAATTGCAATTTAAATAAATTTATAAAAAGAATCTATTTAGATGATTATTACATGTATGTACTGTTTATCAAATGATGGGGAGGCAGTTGGGGCTTGCACAAGGAAAATTGCAAATTAAATAAATTTATAAAAAGAATCTATTTAGGTGATTATTACATGTATTGTATATCAAATGATGGGGAGGCTGTTGGGGCTTGCACAAGAAAAATTGCAATTTAAATAAATTTATAAAAAGAATCTATTTAGATGATTATTACATGTATGTATTGTTTATCAAATGATGGGGAGGCAGTTGGGGCTTGCACAAGGAAAATTGCAAATTAAATAAATTTATAAAAGAATTTATTTAGGTGATTATTACATGTATGTATTGTTTATCAAATGATGGGGAGGCTGTTGGGGCTTGCACAAGGAAAATTGCAATTTAAATAAATTTATAAAAAGAATCTATTTAGGTGATTATTACATGTATGTATTGTTTATCAAATGATGGGGAGGCTGTTGGGGTTTGCACAAGGAAAATTGCAAATTAAATAAATTTATAAAAAGAATCTATTTAGGTGATTATGTGGATCGATTCAATTTCATGCTACAACATTTATAAACATGCTATTGCGCAATTAATCACATAATTTTATATTAAATTATGATATTGAATCTTACAATTGTGATTCTCCAAAGAATAGAAGTGACTTGCTACTTCTCCACGTGTAAACCTTGAAGCTTTATTGCAAAACCAAAGATCTTCTAACCTATGACCAACTCTAGATCTAAGTTCCTTGTGGGATGAATCTATTGGCAATTATAAGGATCTTTAAGGAGAAGACAAGAAAAACCAATTGCACACACTTTGCAATTTTTGAATTCTCCTGTTAGTGAGGAGCTCAAAATTCTTGCAAGTTTGGAGGCTAGATTTAGGTTTAGTGTGATGTAAAATATCACACCTCCTTCATCCATATTTATACCAGATCTATGGGGCTTGGATTGAGCTTCCCCATTTGGACCTTCTTTACTAATTAAATTATTTTCAAGCCCGCGTTTTCTAAGGATAGAAAACACAGTTGATCGCGACTAGGGGAGGATTAAAGAAGCAGGGAAGAAAGGGGAAAACAATAATACTCGACCATATCTCAAAATAAATGAAATAGATCGAATAAAAATCAGAGTATCATTTCAACCATCTACATCTCAAAACGAATATTATCTCAACAATACTTGAACTCAAAAGAAATACTGCTTAGCGGAAGCATTCGAGAGTAGAATAATGTCATGTATGAAGACACAACATATTCCGAACATTTGAAAAACATCTTCTTCACTTTTATGCTCAACACCCACTGATAGTTCCAGGTTCTTTCCCTAGTTTACGTATGTAATTTGGAGTGTATCCAACTGATTAGGAAGAGATTCCCGACCCAGTTGAGTCGTTGGTACGACAATCGGGACCTGACTTCAAACAAGTTTCCTCAACCCACTTCTACTAATTAGTATAATGGAGGTAAGGGTCGAATCCCACGAGGATGGACATGTTTTGATAACTGCGGTGACTTTCCTGGGTGTTTTGGTTAGCTACCACGCTTGGGTTGAGATTTTACCTAGGCGAGAAATAAAGGTGGTACTCTACTGACTAGTAGGTGTGAAAATAACAGGCATGTGGTGGTGTTCGTGAAAATAGGGGACAAGGTGTCTCAGAGGCATATGGAAAGTAGACAGTTACTAAAAGAGGAAAATTAGACAACAAGGTATATCTGGTGGCTGGGGGCTCTCTGACAGGTCTGGATAGTACAACTGAAAAGTAGGGAACAAAAGCAAAAGTAACTTAAAAGTAAAAGTGGTCCAAACTAAAGTTGATTTTGACGTTTTCTTCTTCACCAAGTATTGACAAAAATCATATGAACACAAACACCATAACTAAACTTCAGATTCATAAATTCAAACTCAAGATCCATCGATTAAAATGTTCAAACATAAATTAAACGGTGAAACTGCAACTTTACTTTTACTGACTGACATGCAAGGTGGTAATCACGGCGTAGAAAAGAAACTCATGCACGGAAATTTGACTAAACATAACTGCAACTTCAAATCAACAATTCCAGATAAAAAAGCACTCAGAAATTAAAAGCAATAACTAGATCTAACTTTCCTAGGCAGAATGAAGCAAATTCGAACCAAAGTGACATGCGAAATAGAAACTTCATAACGTAAACGTTGGAAAATAACAAAGTACTTCAAAAGGCAACAACGATGAGTGTTTGCAACAAACCAACGATGAAAGCAAGTAACGATTAAACTAGAAAGCAAAGTAACGATTGTTTTGCCACTCCGGGCGATGATGCTTGCTATACTACTACGATAACTGGCTGGAACGACGGACTGATGACTTCTCCGTGCAGACTCTTGGACGTCAAGTAACCATGGCTGTGGCGAGGAACGAGAGATTGGATAATGCTTGAAGGAACTGATCTTCTAGAGAGAATTCTAACTAAGTGTGGTGGCTGGACTCTAAAGGCGAACTCCTTCTCTCTCTCCAAGTGGCTTCTTTTATAGGGAAGCTTGCCCTTGCTTTTAGGGTAGACTTCCTTCAAGTTTTGACTTTTATGCCCTTGTTAATGATCATCCCAGCTATCCTTCTTCTCCATTTCGAGCCTATTCTCTGGCATGCATCCTGGTCAGTATTGCACCCTTCTAGCGCCCTTTTCACTTGCGTCACCTGAATCGTCTCCTACTGACTTGGATCCTTTAATCCTGCACACTTGAGCAACTGTTTTGCAGATAATGCATGCATTTCACGACATACTGACCATTAACCAAGGCTTAGAATACGACTTATCACCCACCGCGCTCGTCACAGCTCAACCTGCACATTTTTAAATGAAATGCAGAGCTGAGTACTTGATGCACTCAGTGGACTCATACCGAAAATATTTTATAAAAAGTATTTATCATGCCACCATTGAGTGAACTCGGGGTTTTAACTATGAAAAAAAAATACACAAGACACTAAAATCATTTTCATCGTAAAAGTCGGTTGATCAACCATTTCCCATAGATGTCTACAATATCTGATCCATTGATGATAAGGAATGTGGCCACATTCCAAGTTACTAGACCGGCCGACCCAAAAGACGGCTCACGATCCCCATTGGTGTACACTAGCCTGAGTAGAGACTCACTCCCTAGTTAGACCCGAATTCGATTATCCATAGATGGCAAAAGCCACATCAGATAGGTTCCATAGATAAAACAAAACACGACGTGACAAATGTTCATATCATTTTCACATCAAAATTATACTTAGGGCATTGCCCTTATTTAAGAAGAAAGCGCACCTCGTTCATTTTCTCCTTTTCGATCTTACTTCGCTCGTGGAGAAAATCCTTCCTTGAGTCATGCTTCTCCTCTCTTTCACTTATAATTGGAGCAGCCCGAGTCTCTCTCGAAAATTCCAAATCAGAGAGCTTGTTGCTTCTCTCCCTCTTAATTTCCTTCGCAACCTGCTCGCTTCCCTTCTTCACGCCTCTCGGTCCTCTATCTCCCTTTCTCTTCTCCGTCCCTGCTCTAGTGCGGCGAGCTCGAAATCTCAGCTCTCCGCCTATCTTCTTCTCTCATACGCCGCTGCCTCACTCTTTTCTCTCTAACTCTCTAACTCTTCGGTCTCTGAAATTGATTTTGATCTATCGTGTGTGAGCCCGACGAAAGCATGGAGTATATAAAGATAGTTTCTGATTTTTAGGTGTCATGATAGATCATGCCAGATATTGTGGAACAGAAAAGGGAGTGGCATTTGACGATTAATTTCTTTTGGCTAATTAGGTTGTTGATTCAAGAAGAGCTCGTGGGTTTTTCTCAATAAGGAAAAAAGAATTGAGCTCAAAAAGAATAAGTGGGCTTCCTTAAGAAAAATCATTGGACTTGCAAAAGGAATAATTGTTTAAGCCGAATTAGTAAAATCATTCTTTCGACAAAAGAAATAAAGGCGTAAAATTTTCAGATGTACAACGACGTACTTTCGAGAACAAATAAAAAGGTAGAAAAAGTCGGGGTGTTACAATTATAACCCATAGTTGATCTTTTATGGGACGAAGGGAGTATTGTTGATCGTTTCAATTGCTGACGGTTCATGCCCAACTGGCAGTTTTTTACCTTTTGTAAATCACACTAGATCGACTTTGACCGGCCATTCCGGTCTGGTTTTTAAACAATCCTCCCTATTCCCAGTCTTCCCCTGCCTGTTGATCACTATATTCATTTCTATTTTTAATTATTTTGGTTTGGCCATTGCTATTCATTCCTCTGTTGATGACCTAATTGATTTATCTCATCTCAAGACAATTAGTATGGCAGCATCTGAGCATAAGATACGAGAAGGAATACTTTAGTCTTCTAATTAATCAACACTCAAGTAATTTCATTTATTCTATGAATTGAGTCGTTGGTTGTCTTTTTCTCTAATAAGAATGGTTAAGAAGTATACTTCAAATATTTAAATACGGAAAGGCTCTGAAACGAACGTGATTCACAAATGTAACGATCTCCTTGCTATAGGTCGTGTAAAGCCACCAAAATTCTTGGATATGAATACTCTTATCAAAAAAATGTGTTCAAATGCTCGGAGCACAAAGATAAAAGAACAGTATTCCTTCGTTCAATTCCCGATTAATTGACACCAATTTCCTTTTATTTATTTGTCCATAAATAATTGATAACCTTAAATTTTACTTTCTCCTCATCCTACAAGAATATGGACTCTTTCTTTTTTAATACGTCTCATAAGAATATGCATTTTCTAAATTTAGAAACTCTTTTCTCTCTAATAAAGTGTGATCCATTCATTCTCTACTAATATTTTAATTACTTTTTCTTTCTACTTCTCTCTTACTTTACTATTTATACCTTAAAATTCATGTCCAACCAGTGGCGGACGCAGGAAAAAAGTTTGACAGGGGCTTAACTAAAATTTTTCATACCCACTTTCGTCCATGAAAAATAGTCTCATTTTGTCATTTTGGGATATCCACTAGTCCCATTTGTGAAAATGGAAAGTTTCTTTCTCATATTTTTATCTACTTTTCTTTCTATATACTATCTCTTTTACTTTTTCTCTGTCCCACTTACTTTAATTCCTCATTAAAACCCGTGTTGTTCACAAATGAGACTATATTTTTTGTGCCATCATCTCTAATACTTTACTCATTTGATCTATTTTACTTTATTTTCTCTTACTTTATCCCAACTACCATAAGATACGGATGAAGTAAAAATTATAAAAAAGCATAAATATCTAATACTATATAAAATTAATTCTAACACAAGTTTAACAAAAAGAATAATATAATTCATGTTCTAGGTGTGTTTTAATTTGCTAAAGCAATAAATATCTAATACTCCATAAAAATGTTGATACTCATATTTTTAAAACATAGTTACACACTTACACTATTCACAATATTTGTAGAGCTAGAAGTTAAAACGTGCCACCATTTAAGTAGGAGGAATAGGGATTGACTTTTTCTAACTATTATTATTATATTCATTTAAGTTTAAAATATTTTATTTATTTCTATCTTCTTTCTCATCCTTACTCCTGTGCGGCCGTTGTTACATGAAGTTTTTTCAGTAATTTTATTTTTCAGCCCCTCCTTCTCACTAAATTATTTCCCATTAAACCCCCAAAAAGATAGTAGAAATTTATTATAAAAAAAAATAGTTTAGGGAGGGCTTAAGCCCCTCACCTCCTCCACCTGTGTCCGCCACTGTGTCCAACCAAAAGTTCATATTCCTGTGGGATGGATGGAGTATTCCTTTTGGTAATGGACCCCACATTCCACTAACTTATTATACTCATATTTTATTACCCGGTCCGTCCCCTATTATGTGTCCAAGTTTTGCATTTTGATCTGTCTCATAAACATTGTGTCACTTCATTTTTTCACTTTTATTAGTGGACCTAGTATTCCGCTAACTCATTTCACTCATATTTTATTATAAAACTAATATTACATCCGTCCAAAAAAGAGAAACAAACTATTTTACCATTTTGGGCTGTCCACCAAAATTAGACCATTTTGGAATGTGAAAAGTTTTAAACAGTTAAATACTATGTCTATTTTTGAGGTGCGGAGGTAGTATATAAAAAGTAAGACCCACGCTTGAATAACTTTTTAAACCACTTTCTATTACATTTTTAAAACTCAGACCGGGTCAAAGTGATACACTTATTGTGGGATAAAGAGAGTATAAAACTAACACTCCCTCTGTCCACAATAAAAGACTAGTTTTACCAAAATTAGACTAAGTCTAAAAATGAAAAGTTTTGAATAAATACTAACCCTACACATCATAACCCTTATTTTTGATGGGCGGAGGGAGTATATAATAGTAGAAATCACATTCCGCTAATTTTTTCAATTTATTTTCCACTATATTCTTACGAACCGAGTCAAACGGGCTCAATTCATCGTGGACGTAGGAAGTGCAGTTTTTATTCTTATAAATTAAACTAAACACACGTTATTATAGTACTAATATATAATCTATTAATAGCAAGAAAACAATTCTTTATAGAAGTTGTGAAATTCATCAGGTTCAAGGCAATTATAACTAGGATTGTGAATGAATCGAGCAATTCAGATCTTTGTTCGATAAAAGCTCATGAGCCTCGAAGTATTCCGAAAATAAAGCTATGGCTCTGCCCGATATAAATAAACCTTCAACTCGATTTAATTACGCCTGAACTTTAATAGGGTAAATGAATTATCAATCTTGGAATTATATAATAAAAAAATTAAGCTAATTGTGTTTTATGTAGGGCTATCGCCAAACAATACACTCACTTAGTTACTTTTACAGTTTTACCACTTGATGATTGTCCAAGCAACCTTTAACAATTAAATAAAAATAAACCATTTGTGATTTCCCTGATTTTTACCATAAATTTAAACTGCCCTCAAACCAGTTATGATATAGAAAATTAAACATGAGGAAACACTTAATCAAAACAACACATAAACACAAATACAATTAAAACTCGGGTGCAAAATTGCGAATGGTCACCAACCCCAAAGACTATTAATTTCTGAAAGAGTCTTGTTTCATATTTATATTTTGAAGCTTGAGTAGCAAGAAGACTAGATTCGATTTTTGTCCTATTATTCCAACTTGCTCCATTTTAATACGCGTGTTTAGTGTGGAGTAAATTATTAAATATATATATATAAAATATATACTATTAGTCTTTTTTTCTCCTTAATCCTAATAATTTGATTCGCCTACACAATAACACAACTAACTAGTGTCGCAGCATCTGAGGAAAAGTGTATATTAGTCTTTTAAATAATTAACACTCTAAGTGATTTCATTTATTTTTTGGGAGTGGGTTGGTTGTCATTTTCTGTAACAAGAATGGGTATTTAAGAACCAAATTTCAATTTAATTATGTATCAGCCACCATAGTCATGTATTATAAGAAACTATCAATGTCCCTGATCGATAACTTGTTTGCAAGAATGTCTCCGGAATTAAATTTGTAGTGCGTTTGGTTTATGAGATTCAACTCCATAACTCAATCCTAGATGGATAATCATGAGTTAATTCGTCACAGCTAACCCCCTATGACTAAAATAATCTCACAACTCAATCCTAGATTATATTTTGCTCTTATTTTATTTTGGAAACCAAACCCCACCAATATATATATATATATATATATATATATGCAGTATACCAACTAAAATCCCCCTCCTAATGAATTAATTCCATGCCAAAAAACAGCACAATAACTAAACATAATTTTTTCAGATGGATAATTAAACACAAATTACCTAAATATAACCCTCCCATTATTGTATCAACTGTCGATGTCGTCCATCTAATATTGTTATTATATAAATACCAAACCAACCTAACACATTAATCATATTAGTATAAAATCTAATTACTGCCAATATATATATATATATAGCTATACCTCGTAAGGAATTAATCCAACGACCTAGTACGATGATGCCTGCCTTGAGAGTAATAGCAATGGTAACAATCTTCATCTCAATTTCTGGAATCCATGCCAGAAATATTCCAGGTAATATATTAATCTGATCATCTAAGGAGCAGTTTGATAGGACAGATGATTCATCTGTCTTGAGATTTAAAATAAAAATGATCTAAATTTGTGTTATATCATCTTTAGTTTATTTATCTATAAATTTTATGTTAAAGCGAAGAGTATTGTTTTAAGTTACGTTTCTTTTTAAAGCATGTAAATTAATAATACTGATCAAGTTAATTTTTTTTAAATTTTCTCAGCTGATCATCTGAGTATCAATGGAGTAACTTATAGTCAGATTTTAGGGTTTGTTGGCATTGTGAGAAAGGGCTCTTGTAAAGGGCTAGATGGCGATGGCTCCACAGAGTCAGGTATAGCGAATAATGTTTTCCGACCACCGTTACCGTCACCTCCACCACCTAGGCCACCTCCGGGTCCCCGTTCTAGTATATCGTCCCTGCTTCAAGAAATTACCTCTGCGTGAAGACCATATTTTCGAGTTTTAGTTTGTGTGATAATGTCTACCAAATTATATAAATAAGTTAATCAATGTTTCTGTAATTTTATTTATAATGTACAAAACCAATAAAAAAAATGAGGTGTGATGTACAAAAGTTCAAATTCATGTTGGACTAGCTCGATCTCATATTTAAAAATGATAGTTTGATTGTGTATTATGTGAACTTTTATAGACTTGATATATAGTTTGATTCATGTTTATGTAATTTTATTTGTAATGTACAAAACCAATGAAATAAAGAGTAAGGGCTAGAAGTAGTCCTAAACATATGACAATTTTATGATTTTGGTCTAAAACATTATCTTTTCAATTATTCGTTCCGTACAAACGAAAAAGAGGCTATATTTAGTCCTTTTTGGAAAGGACCGTGAAAAGTGACAGTCAACATCAGTTTAGCAACATAATTATTTTTGAAAAATATTAAAATTCTAATCAAAACAATTAAAATGGCACTGGAGGAGGAATTAGCTAAAATTGTTATCGGATAATCTGTAGCAGAGAGTATCCGATGGGTCGCTTAAGGAGGAATTAGTAGAAATTAAATCAGAGAAGAAATCGAGCTCGTCGTCGGAGCTATAAGTGCTAATGCCGTTGAAGCAATTGCAGCGATTGCAAGCGCATTTCACGGCGGCGGAGGACACCTCGTTGTTATCCTCCATGAAATTCTCAACCATTTTATCCAAACAGACCGAGCTCGGACGAAATACGGAGGACGTTGGTGAACGGACGGTCAAACAACTACTTAAGCTGAGACTTAAACACTGGTGGCTTCACGGCGTCGCTATGGATCCAATCAATAGGCTGAATTCTCATTGGAAAAGTTGATTTTCCGATCCAATCGATGAGGGGGCGGCCGCCGCGACACCTCGCAGCCTTTCTCTCATGCCGCCGCTGTAGCTCTCGTCACAGTCGCACATTAGGCTTAGGTAAAAGGTAATTAGCAGAAGCATGAATAAAGCATAAGAGAGAAAGCTCAAAACTTGGTTGCTCCTTTCAGTAGCACATCTTTCTAGCTAGGAATAACTTGACAACGTGGCATGCTAGGATCAGACTTGGCCTTGACTTCATTTAGAGATTGACCAACACATGATTCCACACTCACCTGAGCATTTTTCTCAGCTTTGTCATCGGTGAGTTGGCACAGGTTAACACCTCCCTTCAATTCGAGGGAGGCCAGGGAACAAACACGGAGCTTGTTACGAAGCCTCGCGAAGAATTGCTAGCTCAGCGGTTTGGTTAGAATATCTGCAACTTGGTCAAGAGAAGGAACATGCAGCCACCTTATCACGAACGAAATGAAGGTCCAACTCGATATGTTTGGTGCAAGAATGAAGTACAGGATTAAAAGCCAATGCAATAGTGCTTAGGTTGTCAACCCAAACAATAGGTGGAGACTTTGGTAGCCTGCCAATTTCAGACAAAAGTGACTGAATCCAGGTGATTTCAGAGACGAGATGGGCCAAGCCTCGGTATTCTGCCTCGGTGCTAGACCGTGAAACAATCTTCTATTTTTTAGCACACCAAGAAACAAGATTCTCACCATATTACACACAATATCCTGTCGTGCAGCGTCGATCATCTATGTCAGAGGCCCAATCGGAATCTCAAAATCCGGATAGATTGGAAGAAGAAGCACTGATGTGAATTCCATAATCAGTAGATCCAGCTAGGTAGCGAAGAATTCGCTTAACAGCTTTCCAGTGAGTGTCTAAAGGACAAGACATGAATTGGTTTACCTTGTTGACCGAATAACTCAATTCTGGTCTTGTGATTGTAGCATATTGAAGAGCCCCAACTACACTACGGTATAATTTACCATCAATAGTAGGCTCACCCTCAGATTTACTCAGCTTGAGGTCAGAAACCATAGGAGTGGGAGAGGAGTTGGCATCACCCATTTTCACTTTCTGAAGGAGTTCCTTTATGTATGCAGCTTGAGATAGGTGAAGCCCTTGAGTAGTTCTGGAGACTTCGATATCGAGGAAGTGCTTAACCTCTCCAAGATCTTTCAGAGCAAATTGACCATGGAGTTGATTAATAACATGTTGAATGCCGGATGAGGAATTCCCAGTGATAAGCATATCGTCTACATACAATAACAAGTAGATGGTTTCAAATTTAGAGTTCAGAAAGAACAATGACGTATCTGCCTAGCTTGAGAAGAGCAGATCGAATTGTTATAAACCAGGCTCGTGAAGCCTGCTTTAGGCCGTACAAGGCCTTAGACAGCTTGCAAACCATGCCGGGAGGGCCTTGTTCAAAACCAGGAGGTTGATGCATGTATATCTCCTCTTTAAGATCCCCATTGAGGAAGGCATTGTTGACATCTAAATGCCGAATAGGCCATCCAATAGAGATAGCAATACTAAGCATGATTCAGACAGTGTTGGGCTTCACCACGGGGCTGAAAGTTTCATTAAAATCAAAGCCGGCCTCTTGTGAGAAGCCTTGAGCAACTAATCTGGCCTTATGCCTAGCCACTGAACCATCAACATGTTTCTTTATGCGGAAAACCCAAGTGCAACCAATAAGATTTTTTCCGGGTGGAAGATAAGTGAGAATCCAGGTTTAATTTCTCAATAGGGAAAGAAATTCATCAGTCATAGCACATCTCCATACTGGAATAGCAATTGCAAATTTAGCAGAATGAGGGATGACAAGATGAAGTTCATCAGGCTTAGAGGATGATTCGGACTTGGTTTTAACAACATAAGCTTTTGGTTTATAGATGTCTCGTTGAGCCCGAGTTATCATGTGATGCTGCCTGGTTGGAGCAGGGGCAGCAGAGGTAGGAGTAGATAAAGGAGAAATAACTGGAATAGAAGGGGAAGAAGTAGCAGAGGTTGTATCAGTAGAAATAGTGGGATTCGGAGGAGTTGAATCAGTAGAAGATGTGGGATTCTGAGGAGTTAGTTCAATATGATGATGAACAACCATGTCAGTATCATGCGGTGGAGGAGGGGGGAATATTGATTGGGGAATTTGAGGAGCAGAGTGAGGAACCTGTGGAGCAGGAGATATGACTTGGGAATGAGGAGAAAGAGGGACTGATTTGTGGGGAAAAACAGATTCATCAAAGATGATGTCTCGTGTGATTATGACTTTACCATTGTTGAGCAAAGCTTTATAGCCTTTGTGAGATGAGCTATATCCCAAGAACGTGGCATGCTCAGATCTGAAATCTAGCTTAAACTTATTGAAAGGCCTAAGATGCGGATAACATAAGCAGCCAAAAGTTCTTAAATCAAGATAATTAGGCAAATATTTATAGAGCTTTTCATAAGGAGATGAGTTTCTGATAATAGGAGATGGAAGTCTATTTATTAAGTACACAGCCGTGGCAAAAGCATCGTCCCAAAAGGAGGAGGGGAGGCTAGACTGATCAAGAAGAGCAAGACCCATCTCAACGATGTGTCTATGCTTTCTCTCAGCCATGCCATTTTGTTGAGACACGATGGTGGATGTCTGCTACATCAAGATAGGAAGTGAGACCTCTATACTCACCACCCCAGTCACTTTGAAGGGATTTGATCTTTGAGCCAAACTGAGTTTCAACAGAGGATTTGAAATGCTTAAAAAACAGTAGTGAGCTCATCCTTAGTTTTGAGCAAGTAAAACCAAGTGAAACGATGATACGCTCGGATTTTGCACTGTTTAAGGCCATTATTTGGTCCGTTTTTTATGTCAAAGTCACTCTACACGTCCATTATTTGCATATTTTGTCTATTTTGGTATTTTGACGTGTTTTGTGAGAAATGTGCATAAATGAGCCGAAAAAGGGAGCCAAAACGCCAAGTTTGGGAATCTGGAGTCAGACGGCGACCGGCGACCGCCATGGATGTGTGCGGGCGACCGCTGGCGCCCGGCGGGCAGATCAATGTAGCGGTCCTCCTCGGAAAAATGTTCTTGGAAGAGAAGTCTCGTCCGGCGACCGCCGGAAGATGTGCGGCGGTCCGCCGCGAGAGAACAGACTCTCTGGACTCCAGCGCGGCGACCCGCCGAAAAAGGCGGCGAATCCGAGAAGCCCTAGATTTGCGCCCAGTTTTACAATATTTTGGAGATTTTTTTCCTTCTACAACAAGGCATGGCTTTTCCCTATAAATAAGGCCTCAAGCTTCATCAAAAAGAGAGAACTTCTAATTGCAAAATACTTCATAGAGATCAAGGCCTAGAGTACTTCATTGGTGCAAGGAGTTAGAGAAGGATTTCAAGAACATCAAGAACGACAAGGATTCAACCTACGGGTTTTATTTGCTTTAGTTTCAATTATGTGTAACTAAACTCATAGGATTCTAGGGATGTGTTAGTAACGACTTTGGTTATACAAATTCCTTTTTCTATTTAATATCCGTTTTGTTTTTACTTTGTTTCTTCCCTAAGTAGTTTTGATGCTGCATGATTGAGTGACACAATCGTGTATGATTTAATATAACTTGCTTCATAACTGTGACAGAGTTCTAGCGAGTTAGATTCACTTAGTAGACACTACAGTTAGCTTCCCTTAAAACGGCACTGTTAATTGAGAGTGAGGACTTTTAGATAGTATTTGAGTCTTAGTAGAGGATAGACACTTTGTGTTCGTCTTCCCCGTGTTCGATATCCGGTACTAACCTTTAGCTATACTATATATACTCTGTATACTTGCAGGTTTATTTAGTGCTAATAAAAAGTGCCTCAAACGACTAAATTGATCAATGAAGTTAACATAGTATCTAAAACCATTTCTTGATGTTATAGGAGCTGGACCCCATAAATCAGAGTGAACAATTTCCAGAGGTGAAGAGCAAGTGGTGATAGATGGTGAGTAAGGCAGTTTTTGGCTTTTGGAAACATAGCAAGAGTGACAAAGGTTGTCAGTTTTCATTGATTCATGAGAAATAATTCACTTTAGCAAGATCTTCTTTACAGTAGGATAGGCACAATGCCCAAGTCTTCTATGCCAAAGATCTAGACTAGAGGAAATATTACAAGAGGTGCTAAAACTAAAAGGCAAATTGGCTGAGCAGAAAGTGGACGAGGAGCCCTTGACTGAAGTAGCCTTGATTGAATGAGAAAGAGTGGGACCAGAATTGTGAAAGAGGAATTTGTAGAGACCATTTTCAAGGGTGCCCCGTAAGATGACTTGGATTCCTGGTCTTTCACAAGGCAAAAGATGGGATGAAACTTAAAAAATACATAATTATCCTTAGCAAAATGAGAGACACTAAGAAGATTTTTGGAAATATCAGGCACATGCAGGAGATTTTTGAGAAAGAAAAGGCGAGAAGATGAGGTATGAGAGGGACTATACACAGTTGAAGAACCAACATGAGCAATTTTAATTCCAGAATTATCACCAAGGTGAAGTGCAGTACCTCCATTAAACTCAGAGGCAGTGTTGAGATTAGCAAGATCGTTAGAGATGTGATGTGTGGCCCCTGAATCTGGATACCAAGATGATGAAGTGTCATTATTGAATTCGGATGGAGAGTAATGGCTGGAAGCTCTTCTGAACTCAGATGGGGAGTAATGGCTGGAAGCTCCTTTGGTGTGAGCAACATTGACTGATGGAGGCAATGAGCTAGGTAGGTGAGGTTGTTGTGGTTGCTGAGAAGGAGACCTGAGCTGAGCATTTTGTTGTAGCATGAAGGACTGCTCAAAGCGATGCCAACATCTTTCAGAAGTGTGCCCAGGCTTTTGACATAGTTGGCAAATAAGACGACCTCTTCCCTTAAAGTGTCTGCCTCGGCCTCTAAAGCCATTAAAGCCAGTGCCTCGACCACCATCACTCCTTGGTTGTTGAGAGTAGGAATTCCTTCTCATTCCAGAAGAAGTGTGAGCTAAGTTTGCTGAGGGAGCAGAGCCATCAACATTGACCTTGGAAACCGAGCTTCAAAGGTCAAAAGTAAAGCAGAAGCATCCTGGACACTGTAAATGTCTGTTTTAGCAGTGATAGTGACCATAACGGGATCATAATCACGAGGAAGACCACCGAGAATGTAAAGAATCTGATCTTCTTCAGATACACGGCAACCAGAGGCCGCAAGAACATCACAAATACTCTTTACTTTGCTGAGATAATCACTCATGGAAAGAGTGTCTTTCTTGATGGCCTGCAACTGAGATTTGTGTTGCATAACCTTGGCTCTGGACTGGTTGGCAAAGTTCGTCTCCAGAGCTTTCCAAATCTGATGAGTGGTATCCATACCAACAATGAGAACCATGATGTTCTCAGTGAGAGAGGACTGGATCCAGCTGGCTAGCAGTTGATCTTGTCTGCGCCAAGCAAGAAAGGCTGGATTTGGCCTGGATGAACCATCTGCTCCTTGAATCATTTTGGGGGGAATGACCTGATCATCCATCAGATATGAGTCAAGCTCATAACCAAGAATAATGGTCAGTATTTGCTGCTTCAAAACAAGAAAATTGGAACCATTGAGCTTGATGGTAGTGGGATGGCTTTGGGATAAAAAAGGGATAGTATTTTGGACTGAATCAGCACCACTTCTATCAGTGGTTGAAGACCCTTCAGCCATTTTTTTCAGGAAAGGAACAACAATGCAAAGAGAAAAGGAAAGAGGCTACAGAACCTAGGATTAACCTAGGCTCTGATACCATAAAAGGTAATTAGCAGAAGCATGAATACAGCATAAGAGAGAAAGCTCAAAACTTGTATACATTGCATTTTTGGATTGTGAAGTAGTATCTCTGAAAACCCTGGGCATACAAAGTAGCTCATTGCTATATATAGCAATGCTCAGAAGATACTAGAATAGAGACACGTACTCCTAACAATATTCTGCAAATAACCAACAAGAAAGAGAAAAAGATACAAGCACACAATGATCTGTCTCTTGAGTTAGCTCTTAACCAAATTGGTTGCTCATTTCAGTAGCACATCTTTTCAGCTAGGAATACTTGACAATGTGGCATGCTAGGATCAGACTTGGCCTTGACTTCATTTAGAGATTGACCAACACATGATTCCACACTCACCTGAGCATTTTTCTCAGCTTTGTCATCGGTGAGTTGGCACAGGTTAACAGAGTTGTTGTTGTTGTCGTCGTCGTCCGGGTTGGGGTGGTGGTGATGCTGGAACGATTGGTGGTGGTGGAGCTGGAGATCTTGGGCGTAGAACGACGACATAAGATTTATGAATTGTTTCAATCTCAAAAAGAATAAGCAAGGAGATGGTCTGCCGATATAGTTTCACTTTATGGTCGTGTTTGATAAGTTAGTAATATCAAGATAGAGAATTATATATGAAAATTTCTAATTGTTTAATATCATAGTTAAGCTTAACTCAAAACCCAATATAAGACAAGGGCCCTCTCCAATCTTACCAAAATTATAACTTTATCCATGTTCATGTAACCCACCAATTTATCAAGTTAAGCCATGTTATTTAACATACTATACAAATTTAAATAATTTCTTTTCTATCAAACAACAACGAATAAAAATCTTATCTTTACATCTTGACATGAAGCCCGTAATATTATCTTGTTTTACATATCTTCTCATATCCCATATTTCTTAACAAACGGGTCCTAAATCTTTAATTGATTAGATTAGAATATATACTATTTTTTGAAAATAATTATTTTGACTAAAATGACGTTTACCGTCACTTTTTAACTACGCCATCCAAAAAGGACTAAAATGTGGCCCGTTTTCAATTGTGTTGGATCAAATAAATTCAAAAGATAATATTTTGGACCAAAATCATAAAATCGTCGTATGTTTAGGACCATTTTTGGGCCCTTACTCTAAAATAAATAATAAATGAGGTGTGATGTACAAAAGTTCAAATTCATGTTGGACTAGCTCTCATATTTTAATGTTTTAGTTTGTGTGATAATGTCTACCAAATTATATAAATGGGTTAACCAATGTTTCTATTATTTTATTTGTAATGTACAAAACCAATAAAATAAATGAGGTGTGATGTACAAAAGTTCAAATTCATGTTGGACTATCTCTCATATTTTAAAGATTTTGTTTATGTGATAATTTCGACCAAATTATATAAATAGGTTAATATAATTTTATTTATAATGTACAAAACCAATAAAATAAATGAGGTGTGATGTACAAAAGTTCAGATTCATGTTGGACTAGCTCTCATATTTTTAAAATGATAGTTTGATTGTGTATTATGTGAACTTTTATAGACTTGATATATAGTTTAATTCATGTTTCTGCAATTTTATTTGTAATGTACAAAACCAATAAAATAAATGAGGTTTGATGTACAAAAGTTCAAATTCATGTTGGATTAGCTCACATGTTTTAATGTTTTAGTTTGTGTGATAACGTCTACCAAACTATATAAATAGGTTAATCTATGTTTCTGTAATTTTATTTGTATTGTACAAAATCAATAAAATAAATGAGGTGCGATGTACAAAAGTTCAAATTCATATAGGACTAGCTTTCATATATAAAAATGATAGTTTGATTGTGTATTATTTGAACTTTTATAGACTACAGTACTGAATTCTTTTATATCTTCATGAGCCAAGTTACTTTGTAAGAACCCCACATATAAGCCACCTATCGAATTATGTAATAAGGGTGCACAAATCGAACTTTTTTTTTCCCAAGTTGGGGATTATTAAAAAGAAATATAAATAAAGGACAATTTTGAAAATTATAATGAACACCATTCGTTAATAATTTCAATAATGTCTAATTTTATTTTTAAAATTCTGTGGTAATTAGCTGAAATTTCCGGCGAGAAGTAAGGCCTGTCACTTTTAAAACATGGAAAAATAGCTCTATCTGGTTCGTTCCATAATTTTTATTTGTATTTCGTTTTCAATTGCAAAAAATATTTTCAAGTTAACAATTTTTAATTAAATCTAGCTAAATCTAGGAAATCACACATTGCAGTCACAGACTTCACAAGAGTAATAGAAGCCTGGAGGGTACTGCTCACCTCTTAATCCAACGGGGTGAGAAGGGTAATTGGTTTTAACAGGGTGAAACTGTTCGAATTAAAAAAAAAAACAATAGGAGTTATTCTTTTGCTTTTTTGTCTCTAGAGGGATAATCGGGATTTTAATTTATTTGAAATTTTTTGGGGCAAATAGAAACTTGTTAAGTATTTTGAGAGGATTGAGAATTGCCTGATATTCGCTATCCGTTTTGACGCATCTAGTTAAAATGTGGTTGGGTTTGTAATGGCTATAAATTAAGCTAATTATTAGAATTAATCTCCGTGTTTATGTTAGCTCATAGTCGAATAAAATAGATGAAATGAAGTAGTTTAGTAGTTACATTGTACTGTTTGTGATATTAGTTTAAACGGGAAATTTAATTAGTATGATTTGGTATTGTAATTTATGTAGCAAAGTTGACATCCATGCAGGCGGTAGGTAAAGTCTTTGGTTGTTAGAGTAATATTTTTGCATTTACTTCAATTCTCACCATGTTTTTTAAATCTGACTTTTGCTGTGACCAGTTAATTTATCGTCTTTAATTTCTAGAAGCATTAAGCCTATACATGCAAATATTAATTTGATACTCTCTCCGTCCCACTTTAAGAGTCCTGATTACTCTTGCGCACCCGTTTTGTAAAAATCATAATAAATAGTTAGAGTGGAGAAATGGTAAAGTAAGAGAGAGAATAATGTAGAGAAGCGTCTTGTCTATATTATTTTCTCTTTTATTTACCATTTCTCCACTTTAACTATTTATTATGATTTTTACAAAATAGATGTGCAAAAGTGACCGGACTCCTAAAGTGGGACGAATGGAGTAGTTTTGGACGTGAATCAACTACTCTACCGTTCATCTCTAGTTTTAGGCACATTATTATGTTTGTTTAGACAAACTCATCTTTTTCCCTTACCACTCGGTCCACTCAAGATCAATTTCACAAAGATGGAATAAGGGAAATAGGGCTTAGTGTCAAATACCCTTGACCGGTGAGAGAATTAAAGAAACTTGGATAAGGATTTTAATAATGTTCCCTCCGTCCCACTTTAGGTGTCTCAGTTGAGTATGACACGAGTTTTAAGAAATGTAAAAAAAGTAGATGAAAAGAGATAGTGGAATAAGATTAGTAGAATGTGAGGCCTATTACCATTTATGGAATATTCTAACCGTGACTCTTACTTTTATTTATTAGTTTTATAATAAAATGTGAGTGAAAAAATATAATAAGAATGTGAGGCCTATTACCATTTATGAAATTTCCAACCGGGACTCTAAAGTTGGACATCCAAAACTTGACAACTGGTATCCTAAAGTGGGATGGAGGGAGTATTAGATTTCTTAGAAAATAGTGTGACAAAAAGACATATTTAAAACCTATCCTAACGGTTCAACTTCCTAATTGATCCGGAAAAGAACAATAAAGAAAATCCGGATGGGGTTTTAGTCCCGACTCAACTTTAATTAAAATTAGAGAAAACAATTATAAACTAATCAGAATAAACGGTCCTTGTCCTTTAGACGCAATCCTCCCTTGGATTAGGCAACGCGCCCACATAGCTATCAGCTCTTCCGGCACTGAGGATGTCGTCGTCACAGTGCCCAGCTCCACTTCTTGGTCTCCCCCATTTTCTCCTTCACTCTCTTGATGTGGTACGTCATCTCATTTTCCGGCTAATGGTGTGGGATTCGTATTAACTTCCCCGGGGTTAACATGTTCCTTGTCCACGAGAAGCGCTGGAAATATGATCATTATCTCCTAAATTGACTCCCAAGTCGCTTACTCTTGTTCTTCCACTTAATCAACGATTGGTCTTGAGGTTGGCCTTCGACCATCACCCTTCACCTCGCCAAAATCACGCTCAGCTTTACAACCGCCCGACTCTAAACAAATTGGGTTGGGTGCTCTTGGTGCGTGAGTTGAGCCTTATGTAAAAGGTCGTAGCAAGCTATCATGGAATACGTCGTAGATCTTGCTTCTTGTTGGTAATTATAGCCGGTATGCGACGTGACCTATTCGTTCAATCACCTTGAATTGATTGGTATGTAATAAGACCAGCTAAGCTTCACAGAAACGGTCGAGCAACCTAATACTAATAGTATTGTTGGACTTTTAGGAGCACTAGTCCCCTACATCAAAACTAATGTCACGCCGGTGCTTGTTCGCTTGTATCTGTATACATTGCTGGCCTTAGCTCTAGAATCACTGTCGCATGTTCCCTAATTATTCCAGCTCTGAGCTTAGGCATTTCCGCCGCAAGTTATGCTAGAAGAAATGATGAAGGTTGACAGTCGTCTAATGCTTAGTTGTTATCAAAACCTCAACTCGCTTCTACTGGCTAGTATAGTGGTGTAAATGGTCAAATCCCACAAAGATGGATATATGCGTAATACGATTGTGACGACATTCTAGAAGGGTTGGTTTGCTACCACGCTTGGGTTGAGTTTAATCTAGATGTAAAACAGAAGAGAGACCTATACTATTCTGACCAGTGAGCTACTATTATATCAGGACATGATTGTGTACGTAAACATGAGTACTGGACTGTTGTGGTGCATGTTAAAAGTGAGGAATTACTATAAATGGACAGACAAAGCTATAGAGAATATCAATTTGCACAAGCCGACTAACTACTAGATTAGCAGAAAAAAGCTGGAAAGGTAAAAGGATAAAAGGTAAAAGATTGCTAAAATCATAAAGTGGTTCCAAAATCAGACAGTGGAATTGTCTTCCTTACCAAGTAATGCAAAGGTAGAGAAAAGGAAGACTCCATTCACAAAGCTTAAATTGAAATTACTAACATTCAAATATGGAAATCAAAGTTAAAATTAAAGCGAATAAACATGCAAATCCTAATTTACGCAGGCTGCCAAGCATGCAAGGTAACAGAAATCAAGCAACATCGAGTTCCATACATCTTCGTGAAGTCTTTAACGACCAAATATTTTGTGAAAATCGCGCAAAATAAACAGATCTAACCTACGAGATAAATCAAATCTTGCAATTAATAGAAACCAACGTGAAATCACTAGATCTAACTGACTAGGCAAAAAGAAATAAGATCATAACTAAAATCCGAAAGTAAACAAACATCAACTTTATTTCACAATGAGATCTTCAAGCATAAGATGTTCAAACAAGAAACTAAATACGATCCATGTCAAATGCGAACCAAACACCACAAGTTAAAACTACGGAAACTTAACCATAAAGCAATAAAGATTGTTTGGGCTCCTCGGAGTAATGAAACAGTGGATTCCTCTAACTAATATGGACCAAATAATAGCCTTAAAACCGTGCAAAATCGGACCGTATCAACTCCCCCAAACTTGAATATTTGTTTGTCCTCAAACAAAACAATAAAGACACAAATATAGACGCACGGAATGCACAAGGACTAGACGTCGTAATTGCCTCAAAAGATGGAAGAATAGATTAAGCATGAGTTAACGCAATCAAATCAAACAAGGCTTATTAGTGATGCACTATTTATTAGCACTAAAAATACCTGCAAGTATACAGGGTAGATCTAGTATAGCTAAAGGTCAGTACCGGGTCGTCGAGCACGAGAAATAAGATCACCAATTGGCTACCTTCTACTAAGATTCTTTTACTATTTGGAGAACCAGAGAATTTTGTGAAAACAATTGAATTAAAAACAGAAAACAGATGAATGCAGCACAAACTAGAGGTCGAATAAATGAGATAAGAGAATTCCAGGGATGTGCGTTCACAATTATGGTTATACAAATTCCTTCTACAATACCCTAGCACAGTCTATACTTCGATAGGACGAGTCACATAAGTTCTGCCCATGCGGTACAAGCGTAGATTACTAACATTAGGGTTGTCAATCCTAGATTCGTAACTCCTAAAAGCTCCTAAGACCCTTGAAAAGTCCTCACTCTCAATTAACAATGCCGTTTTAAGGGAAGCTAATTGTAGTGTCTATTAAGTGGATCTAACTCGCCAACCTCCTCTCACGATTATGTAGCAAGTTATAGCGGATCAGCATCAAATGTGTCACTCAAACATGCAGTATTACGGAACAACTTAAGGAAGAAACGAAGTATAAATAAAACAGATATTAAATAGAAAACGGAATTCGTATAGACCAAAAAGAGTTACTAACACTTTCCTAGAATCCTATGAATTTAGTTACACATGATAGAATAATCTAAAAACATAGTTTGAAGGGAAAACAATGTAAATATAAGAACTAGAGTGATAAAACTCAAATGTAGAATCCTGTAGCCTTGATCTTCACTTGACTTCGTCTTCAACCTCTTGCACAGTGATGAACTCTCAAGTATTTTCTCTCTAGAATTGTGAAGCAAAGAATGTAATGGTGTCTCTGAATGAAGAGGTTTAAGGGGGTATATATAGGGAGTAAGTCGAATCCTATGGAGGAAAGGAAAAGATTGGCTAATCTTGGTAAAATCTGGAGAAAATCTGATTAAATTCGTGTGCCGCCTCTCGCAGCGGACCGCTGCGCCTTGGCCAGCAGTCGCTGTGCACTGTCCTAAGCCTCTGCGGATTCGGGTAGCGGTCGCTGCATGTCCTGCAGCGGTCGCTGCAAATTAGTCCAGTGGCTACGAGATTCTCTCGAGCGGTCGCTGCACACGTCCCAGCGGTCGCTGGGCGTCTTCGGACTTTTCAGCACAACTTTTCTGAAGCGGATAGCTTCAAGCATAGCGGTTGTTGTGGGCCAGCGGTCGCTGCGACGCACGCAGCAGGCCGCTGGGCGTCTTTCACGCTCCAAAATTCCATCTTCGACTTTTTCCTATCTTTTTAGCTCAAATATGCACAATTCTCACAAAAACATGTGAAAATACCAAAATAGATAAAATATATGAAATATGGACATGAATCGCGGTTTAGACACTAAAAACAGCCCAATTAAGGGCCCTAAAATAGTGCAAAATCCGAGCTTATCAATTAGCGCACTTTCATTACTAACTTGTAGAACACCTTGAATTCATGCACTCACATGTGGCAAACTTCCAAAGATGGGAAGTAATTCTTCTCTCACTCTCAAAGTGTATAAAGGTTAAGTGTATAGCACTCAAATTATGCATCTTGCAAAGTTTACCATAGGCTTGCTCAAAGTCTAATCCCTCCTCAATTTTCCTACTTCTCAACTTGCACTTTTCTACAATCAAGCATGCTAGTTTTTATACTTTACTCTTTATCTCTCCAATTCCTTTACAAAAGATATAAAATTCTATACTAACCCCAATGAATTGTCCCCGTTTATTTGGCTTCCAAAGAATAGGCTTAAAGGCTCAAAATTGGCTCCAAAAGGGAAAAATTATGAAATTTTTGAGAGGGTCAAAAATTTTGGATAAAAAGTAGGCTAGAAAAGATGGCCTAACATCTTCTCTTATCAACTTAAACACTATGTAAACTTAGGTAGACTAGGAGCAAGTTTTAGAAACATATACATGAATGTAGACGGGGTATTCAAATTTTATCCACAATAAGAAGCTAATTCAAGCACACCCATCAATGATCAATTCCAATAAATCCAACTCACAAATTCAACAACAAATTAGCAAAAGTATATCATCCCCCATCAAACTCCAATTCAAACTACCAAAATATATACCAACAACAAAGTCATCCAATGAAAGAATTCAAGATCAAAGCTCAGAAATTACAAGAAGCACCTTATGTTGGTTGACACTTGAGCACAAGAACAATTTGGTGGAATCCAAAGAATTTAATTAAGTGATGTGAATTTGGAGTGTGGGTGTGTGAATAATATAGAGAAAAAGAATTTAAAGAGAGGGGAGAAGTGGAAGCTAGGGTTAGAAAAAAAATGAGAATAAAAGAAGGAAGGAAGAAACATACCTTATGTGAAAATCTCGTGTCTGACACGCTTTAGTGGTCGCTGACTGCAGTTTAGCGGACCGTTGTGGATGGTATGTCCTCACTGTTCTTCTCTTGGCGGGCCGCTGAAAAAAACTCAGCGGACCGCTGACCTTGCTCCAATTTTTTTTTTTGTTTTTTTATAAAAAAAAACATAAATAAACCAAAATAGATTTAAAAATAAATATTTTTTTAAAATAAAAATAAAAATAAAAACTACGACTAGCTTTAGTTCTACGGAGGAACACTTCAGCTCTACGGAGGAAAAACAAACTAACCTAGAAAATTAACAAAAACTAGAAAGCAATCAACATAAGATTTTGCAGAAGAAGATTTTGCAAACACAGAATGTGACAATGGACACATAAGATTGAACCCACACAAATTGTACCTCAGATATTTTGGACAACTTCTTAGCTTGAACTTGGATTTTTCGGTTTTGCTCCAACTTTTCCTCCATGCATGACTTAATTGTGAATCCTAACCGAAATCAGATTTGTCAGCAATAAAAGGAATTAACATTATAGAGAGAGAAGGTTTGAAAGAAATAACCACAGTTTTGTTCGTCTCATCTTCTTCATCTTCATGGGGAGGCATGGTCATGGTGTCAGTGCTAGGAAACTGCGATTCTAGGGACTGACTTTCAGGCAGCGGACCGTTGCGAAGTGGTGCAGCGGCCGCTGGTGGCTGCTCAACATCTGTGTCTGAATCAGGCTCGGCTGGCGAAGAAGTTCCCGGCAGACCGCTTTGAGAATGTGCAGCGGGCCGCTGGATATGATCGGCGGCTGGCGAGGGGTCAGTTGGTTCCTTCTCTTTTTCTTTCCTCCCTATTGCAGTGGCCAAAATCCCCATATTGTATTCCAATTCCCCCACTTGTGCGACAAGACTTGTCAATCCTTGCTCTAAAAGGTCGGTATTTCTTTCCAAATTCAACTGGGAATATAATTGCAACTGGCTATTATGTACTGAGTGTCAAATACTATCTAGAGAAACAAGAGAATTTTGGATTTTTAAAAATAAAAACAATTAAAAGCAAGTAAACAACTAATTGCAATTAAATCACAAAGATAAAGTATGAGAAATAAGAGAATTCTAGGGATGTGCGTTCACAATTATGGTTATACAAATTCCAACTACAATACCCTAGCACAGTTTATACTTCGATAGAACGAGTCACATAATTTATGCCCATGCGGTACAAGCGTAGATTACTTACACATCCCTAAAATCCTATGAATTTAGTTACACATGAAAGAATAAGCTAAAAACATAGATTGTAGGGAAGTCATAAAAAAAATAAGAACTAAAGCAAATAAAACCCAAAGGTTGAAATCCTTGTAGCCTTGATCTTCTCTTGATTCCTTCTTCAACCCCTTGAATTTGGTAAAACCCAAAGGGATATATAGGCTTGAGAAGGATTTAAATTTGGTAAAAAGTCTCCTCCAAGCAATAGGAAAGATGGAATTTCCGTTCCCCATAGTAGAAGGAAAAGATTTGGCTTCACAAGATAATGTCTTCTTTCCTTCTTTAAATTTCCGCCTAAACTGCAGTTGACAACTTTGCGCGACATTGGTATAACGGCCATAACTTTCTCCACAAAACTCGGATTAAGGTGATCTTGGTACCAACGCGAAGCTATTTCGAAGAAGAAGAAGAGAATGACATGTAGAACACCCTGATCGGACTTCAGAATCACCGGAAAATTGAATTTGAACACAGCTATCGTGCGCCGTGTTTTCCCAGCGGTCGCTAGCAAGGTTCTAGCGACCGCTGGAGAGAGTCAAAGCCCTCTGGAGTGTTTGCAGCGACCGCTGCGTTTGTTCCAGTGGCCTGCTGGGCGTCCCTTCAGTTTCAGCTTCCGAAAATTCACCTTTTTATGCCCTTTTTCTGCTCTATTTTGCACAATTCTCACAAAACACGTCAAAATATCAAAATAGACAACATATGCAAATAATGGACATGCAATACAACTTTGACACTCAAAATGGACCAAATAATGGCATCAAAACCATGCAAAATCCGAGCGTATCAATAGTATATCAAAACTCGAAAAGAATTTTCAAATAGAAGGAAACATATCAAAATAACGGAACTATTATCTCAAAACAAACATTACCAAACTGATATTAAAACGATACTGGAAGTCTTGGAATGCACAACGAAACATGACATCGATATATAGTTAATGAGAGTCAAAGAATGACGTCCATGTATGAAGACATGACACATTTAGAAATCAACAAACTCAATCTCAACATCAAACGCGTAATCACCACACAACTTGCTCATAGGAAAAACACATACAGTGCAGTGGACTTATCCCGAAATATATTCTATAACAACAGTTATGTCAACCATACCACAGTGAACTCCAGTTTTAACTTTAAAAGAATCATCGAGAATCACCAAAGCATTTTATAGATTAGTTAGTGAAAACAAACTCTTCATTTTCATCAATAATCAAACAATCACAAAAGGCTAGTCAGTTAGATATTACAACCTGTTAAGAACAGGGTGGGTGAAATTCATGGAATTGAATAATTGAATATTCTCTCGATGGGTTTCACCTTCACTGTGTGCGATTACACATAGTGTAGGGGCGAATTACACGCAGTGTTTAGTTTGCCGGTTTCTTTCTCATCGGTTCTGCTCCATCGGTGGGCTTTTGATTTGGTGCTGAGGTTTTTTCTGTTCTGCTGATTTTCTGGCTTATTCCCTTGTCCTTGGCTCTTCTCCATCGGAGGGTGGTGGGGATTCCAGTGTGAGTGAGGGATTAGAAGTTTTGGGGGTTTTTGTTGGAGGTTGCTGTTTTTGGAGCTGGATGTCGGAATTGGTGGTATTCCCGTCCGGGGCTCCGATGGCGGAGGAGTCCCCGGCGAGCGGTGAGGCCTCTGCTCCGATTTTGGCGGCTCTAACTAGCGAAGGAGAGGTGGTTTTGTCTGGTTCCAGACGCTCGATGAGAAAGAGATTGCCTCGATCTCCGACCTTGCGAGGTCGAGCGACGAAATCCTGCCCGAAATCTCCGCTCATGAGAATGGCAGAAATGAGGAAAGGGAGTCTTCGTGGTAGGGCTTTGAAGATTTCGGGGGGAAAGAGCTCTGATGCGAATGATTTTAAGAGGGGAAAGGGGAGAAGGAGGACGGAGGGAAAAGGGTCGAGGGTGTTAGTGGGGATTCCGGAGGACTCAAAGGTGGGGGCAGGTTCTTTGGGTGGTTTGGGGTCGGAAGGAAGCCCTGGAGAAGGTGTATCGGAGGGGGTCCTGGGGGCTGATTGTGTTATGTTGGCGGCTGGGGAAGGGGAGGCGGTTGCTGGAGTTGGGTTTGATGAAGGAGTCTTGGAGGTTGGTGGTCGTCAGATGAAGGGGGAGGAACCTGCTGGTTTTTCTGATGACTTGGTTCTTGTAGAGGCTAACGCTCAATCCTCTTCGGAGCTGGCCTCCGAGAGTGCCACAGTGAGTCTTCTAAAAGGAGCGGGGGAGGGATGCACTGCCTCTGTTGTACAAGCAGTTGTTATTCCGGAAGGGATGAATTCATATGTTGCTCTGGATTTAATTTCTGCTCAGCCTTTACAGGAGATGGCCTTTGTTGGTGTGCAGCCTGCTTCAGTCTATGAGGTAAAGGGGGGGTGAGGATTATTGTATGTTGGAGAGTACTCCGAAGGAGGTTGCGTTTGGGGTTGAGTTCGAGCATTTCCCCCCCTTGAACAGGGACACCCTTAGATCTGCTAGAGAAAGGGAGAAATATAGAGTTGCGGAGGGAAGTGCGAGTCTGGGTGGGACAGATATCCCGGCCAAGGTGAACGTAATTAAAAACAAAGAAGGGACGAGCTATAAGGCTACTGGCAACAGCTGGCGGGGTCTAGAAATCGCAAACCTTTCTTTCCAGACGCGGCGCAAACAGGAGGAAAGCTCCCAGTAAGCTTCGAGCCGGAGAAGATCAGGAAAATGGGCGTGCTAGGTGAATGCTGTGGGCTCCCTTCAATCCAATTCTCAAGTGCTGAAACTTCTTTTCTGACTGAGAAGTTAGGCTTTGTAATTGTGGGAAAATTCTCTCATTCTATCCCCTCGTCACAACAGATTCAGAGGGCTTTTATGGGCATGAAATTCAAGGGTGAGTTTACTTGGAGATATATAAATGCTAAGCATGTGTTAGTGTAGTTTACTTTGATTGAGGATTATGCTAAACTGTTAAGTGGGCCCAATGGGATGCCGGTTTGGTTTGTGGATCGACATCCTATGAGGGTGTTTAAGTGGACGACAGATTTTGACCCGTTTTTTGAATCTCCTATTGCGGCGGTGTGGTGCAACTTGATAGGGCTCCCAATTCACTTGTTTGAGAAGTCCGCTTTGTTTGCAATTGGAGGTCTTCTTGGAGAGCCTTTGCTAGTTGATAATGCAACAATCTCTCGTTCTAGATTGTCATTTGCTAGGTTGTGCATTGAGATAGACATCTCTAAAACTCAGGTGCAAGAGATTATCATAAATATCCAGGGGAGAGAGATTAGACAGACAGTCAGATGGGATCGTATCCCCCTATATTGTCAAGAGTGTAAGCATGTTGGTCATTCTAGTGAGGAGTGCTATGCTAATGGTAATAGGGAGAAGCCGGTAAGAAGGGTGCCTAAAAAGCCTGCTATTTTTAGGTCTCGGGAGGGGGAGGGAGGGGTTGTTGCTGCTGAGGAGGTGAGGGGTTCTGGGGAGATTGGTGGTCAGGAGGGTTCTGGGGTGGAGAGGCCTGGTGTGGATGTTGGGGCTGGGCTGGCTTCAGGGAGGGATAAGGGGGAGATGGTTGGGGATGACTTTCAGCAAGGGAGAAGAAGGGGGAAACATGGGAAGGGGGGTTGGGGTGTCCCGGGTGGCCAGGGGCGCCCGGCTGGGGCTTGGGGCCAGGGGGGTTTTGGTGGTTCTCCCGATGGGCAAGGGGGTGGAGGGCCCTTGGTTTTGGGTTCTCAGGAGTCAGTGGTGGTTGAGGCAGGCTCACAGCCTAGAGAAGATGGGCTTAGTTGTGTGGGAGACCCTGCAGGTGGAGGGTGTGGGAATTCCCCTTTGTGCTCTCCTGCAAATAGGTTCTCTGCCTTGTCTTCTTTTTCTATGGACCTGGATGAGAATTCTTTTGGGGCTCTTGCTCGAAGCCTCAAGTCTCGGCCACAGTATATGAAATTGCTCCCAAACGGGGACTTTGACCCTGAGGCGTATGAAGATGAGAATGAAGAGGGTGATGAGGATGATCTTGGGGGTGAGTCGGAGGTGCAGTTGGTCCAAGTAGTGGAGAAAAGGGGGGCTGCCTTGGACTTGATGCTGCAGGAAGAGGAGAATGGGGTGAAGAAGGGAAAGCTCAGTGATGGGTTTGCGGTATCTTTGGTTTCCCATGTCGCTTAACATTCTGATTTGGAACGCTAGGGGTGTAGCCAATTCGGGCACCCAAAGCACGGTCAAGAGATTGGTGAAGGAAAATAAAATCTCAATTTTAGCTATCATCGAGCCTTTAATTGCTCCGAGACCTGACTTCTTTAGTAGGTTCTTTGACTTGCAGTTCAAAGGTTCTAACAGCAACAGGCAGATCTGGGTGTTTGTAGAAGATGGTATTGAGGTTGATGATTGGGACAACTCGGATCAAATCTTCCATGGGAGATATGTTTCTCCATCTTTGCCTGCTCCCTTCTTCATTTCAGTGGCCTATGGTAAGTGTTCTAAGGAAGGGAGGATGGGAATGTGGAGCAAATTACGCGAGATTGCAGCAAGGTTGGATGGCTTACCCCGCTTGGTGGGAGGTGATTTCAACATCTATGTATCTGAGGAGGAAAGACAGGGTACTATGGGTAGGCAGGGGAGGAAGACCAGAGAAATGCTTGATTTTGCCAATGCTATTAGTGATTGCCAGCTACTGGATGTGGGTGCGGATGGCCCTAAGTTTACGTGGGCAAGAGGGAGTACCTTTCAGAGACTAGATAGAATCTTACTTGGAGAAGGTTGGGCGGATATGTTTGAATCTACTAAGGTGACAAATCTACCTAGAATTCTCTCTGATCATTGCCCTCTTTTGGCAGTTTGCCGAGTTCCGGGTCCTCGGGTTTTTCCTTCTTTCAGGTTCCAAAATATGTGGGCTCGCCACCATCTTTTTCTCTTGGAAGTTGAACGAAGCTGGAGGGAGGAGACAGGGACGATTGGCATGGTGAATGTGCAAATTAAACTAAGTCGGCTTAAGAGGAGCTTGAGAATCTGGAATCGTGTGGTCTTTGGCAATGTTTGTGAAAGGTTGAAGCAAGCTGAAATGGAAGTCAAGGGAGCTGCTGAGAAATATGAGCAGGACCCAACCCCTGTTTTGCGGGCTGAGATGAATAAGGCCATAGCCGAATTCCTTTCAAGATTAAAAATGGAAGAGGATTTTTGGCGACAAAAGGCGGCTTTAAGGTGGGTCGTTGAGGGGGAAAGAAATACAAGGTTCTTTCAAGGTTGGGTGAAGCAAAAAAGAGTCAAGTCTAGAATTCTAATGATTGAGGACGGAGGTCAGATTCTCACGAAGGATGAGGATATCAGGAATTCGGCAGTGAAATTTTATGAGAACCTGCTCTCTGACGATGCTGGGGGCTTAGGGGAGCCGGACTTGGAGATTCTCTCTTCCCTCCCTGCTGATGTGAACTTTGAACTGTTAGATAAGGCCCCTTCGGCTGAGGAAGTCAAACAGGCTGTCTTTAGTATCAATGCAGAAAGTGCAGCGGGTCCAGATGGGTATTCAGCCTTTTTTTTTCAAGCTTGCTGGGGGATCATCGGGGCTGATGTGGTAGCTGGTGTCATAGATTTCTTTGCGGGTTCTCCTATCCTGAGAGGAATTGCTGCTACGCTGATTGTCCTCATCCCGAAGAAGAAGAATCCTTCTAATTGGGCTGAGTATAGACCAATTAGTCTATGTAATGTTATGAATAAAGTCATCTCCAAAATCCTTTCAGCTAGGTTGGCTCCCCTTCTGCCTATGATTACAGCGCCTAATCAAAGCGGTTTTATTAAAGGACGTCTGCTTAGTGACAATGTCCTTTTAGCTAAGGAGTTGTTCCATGAAATCTGGAAAGGTGTGATGTCCCCAAACATGGTGCTTAAGCTGGATATGGCGAAAGCTTATGATAGAGTCCAGTGGTCGTTTTTGCTCAAAGTATTAAGGAAGATGGGGTTCTCGGATAAATGGTTAACTTTGATTGAAAACTGCATCTCTCCTTGTTGGTTCTCGGTGTTAATCAATGGGAGCCCGACTGGCTTCTTTAAATCGTCTAGAGGTCTGAGACAAGGTGACCCTATTTCTCCTTCCCTTTTCATACTTGTTGTTGACTATCTGTCGAGGCTCCTAGATCGCCTCATTCTTGGGCGTAAAGAAATGATGTATCGCACGGCAAGGTACACTATGGGGATCTCTCACCTGGCATATGCGGATGATATTATTATTTTCTCACAGGCGCAGAGTTCGTCTATTGGCAAGTTGTTAGACTGCCTAGAGCATTACATGGAGGTCTCGGGTCAGAAAGTTAATTTGGGGAAAAGTTGCTTCTACTTGGATAAAAGACATTATTCTTGGGCAACAGAGGTGAGGGAAGTCAGTGGCTTCCAACAGGGATGTCTCCAGTTTACCTATCTTGGGGTCCCTATCTTTAGGGGTCCAAAAAAAACAAGCCATTTTTTATTCATTCGGGATAAAATCTCGGCGAAGATCCACGGCTGGAGCCACAGGCACCTGTCCTTTGGAGGTCGGCTCACCTTTATAAAAAGTGTTCTTGAGGCTCTACCTATCCACATCTTTCAGGTTCTAGATCCCACAAAGGGTGCTTTGAAGAAAATTGAACAAGTGATGGCCCGGTTCTTGTGGGGATCCTGCAGCTCCCTGCGGAAGACCCACTGGATAAAGTGGCAGAGGGTTTGTCTTCCCACGAACGAGGGGGGGCTGGGCATTCGCAGTTTGGCGGACTCTGTGGAGGCTTTTAGTCTCAAGATGTGGTGGCGGTTCAGGGAACAAGACTCCCTGTGGGCTCAATATATGTTTAAAAAGTATTGCTCGGTTTCCTTTCCCTTGGTGGCATACAGGTCTAACCAGTTTAGCCCGATGTGGAGAAGGCTTTTCAAGGTTGGAGACCTTTGTAGGACACAGGTTCGTTGGGTGCTGGGGGATGGGAAAATTAGTTTATGGTACGACGCTTGGGTTTTTAACTTCCCTCTGGTCAGTCTTTGTGCCTCTAGGCCGGCCTTCCCTTCTTTAAAAGTGAGTGACATGTGGATAGAGGACCAATGGAATGAGGAGGGGCTCTGGCTGTTGCTGGAGGAAGAGGGATTGCCGGGGGAGTTGGTGGAAAAGATCATGCAAATTCCCTTTGATAGGAGGGTTAGAGACAGGGGCAGGTGGAAGCTTTCTGGGAATGGAGACTTTTCCACCTCGTCGGCATGGGATCTGGTAAGAAATAGGTCCGGGAAGCGATTGATTTTTGAGTTGATCTGGGATAAAGCCATTAGCAAATCGATTTCGATGTTCCTGTGATGTCTTTTGGCTAACCGGATCCCGGTGGATACTAAGATGCAATGGAGGGGGATACTCCTAGCTTCAAAATGTAGATGTTGTGAGAGACCACAGATAGAATCGAGAATGCACCTGTTTGTTAACGGGGGAGGCGACCAGGAGAGTGTGGCAGCACTTTGCGAGGTGGTTTCCTCAAGTTCCGACGTTCGGAGAGGAAGGGGAGAATATTGAAGTGAGGTTCATATGGTGGCAGAGACACTTGGGTCTTCGCTCAGGACAGCACCTTTGTAACATCTTACCTTGCCTGATTTTTTGGTTTTTATGGTTTGAAAGAAATGAAAACGTCCATCGCGAGAAGTCGTTTGAGGCAGAGAATGTGATCAAGAGGGTCATTTCACATTTGAGGAGCCTGGTAATGTCTAAGTTGATAGGCCCTGATCAGTGGAGGAAATGTAGCCCGCAGCTGGATGTGATGACTGGTGTGGCTAGGGAGGTCAAAAGGAGGAAGGTCGGGAGAGTGCAGTGGAGACCTCCGGATGTCGATTGGATTAAGCTAAATGTTGATGGAGCTTTTTCCCATGAGCTGCAAAGAGCAGGTGGAGGAGGGGTAGTTAGGGACCATGAAGGAGAAATATTGGCTGCTTTCTCTACAGGGTTTGAGGGCTGTAGTTCTGGGTTGGAGGCCGAAGTCTTGGCTCTTCGATTCGGGGTGGTCCTGGCTAAGAGGCATGGTAATAGGGTATGGATTGAGTCTGATGCTGAGCAGGTGGTACACTGGTTGTCTTCAGAACAGCTTGGCTCTTCTGAAGTGTGCTTGGAGATGGCGAGAATAAGGAAGGAGGTGCAAGGGCTGGATTGGAAAGTTTCTCACATCTTCAGGGAAGGTAACAAGGTGGCGGATTTCCTGGCAGGTATTGGAGCGCAGTCGGGAATCCAGATTGAATATAATAGTAACACGGCGCCGTCGAGGGTGAAGGCGCTTTGTAGATTGGAGCAGATGGGATTGCCAAATTTTCGCTTTTGATTATTTTTCGTTTGCAGACTGCAGTTGGGGAGTGGCTCTTGTTTGTTGAGTTTGCTGAGTGAAGCTTTATATTGGCTTTTATTCAGTTTCTTGCTTTCTTTGTTGATGGTTCTCGTTGTAATAGTTTAGTGGATAGTTGTTGCTTTGGTTTGACAATCCACTTTTGGGATGGTCCTTATGTAATCCTTTCGTTTATGATGATATAAAGGGGATGAGGGGCCTGCTTCTCCCTCCACCGTGAAGGTGTTAATTAAAAAAAACAAAAGGCTAGTCAGTTTCTAGTTAAACTATACAAACAATACTAATACTAAAATTTTCTAATCCAATCAAAAGAGCTAAACATATTTGTAGGTAGATTATTTGTCTCTAGATATGTGTGCATCTTCTATCAGTAACATTTAGTTCCAGGTCCAATAACATGTTGTCTGATACATGCCCCTTTTCAAACAAATACTATAAGATATTCAAATATATAAACAACGACTTGAGTAGCTCTAAAAATAAAAGGTTACTCTATGCAGTACCCAATCTTCTCTTAAATATGTCAAATACATACATTCTATTTAATTTCTCAAAACTAATAGATGCATGCATGAAGTTCTAAATTACTATGCATCTGCCTAGTCAAATATATTAGTGGTTAAATCCATGGCTAGAGAAATACTTCGTCCGTCCTAAAAAAATAGATAAACTTATAAATGACACAGATTTTAATGTGCAGTTGGTAATGTAAGAGAGAAGGAAAAAAGTAAGAGAGAGAGAAAAAGATAGTGAAAGTAGTGTTAGTGTATTATGGGGTTGACATACTTGGATTTTGCTTAGTTTTAGAGGGTAGTTTAGTATGAAATTAAGCAAATTTCGTCTTTTATTGGACTTGATATATCTACTTCTCTAATATGTTAGTGTTTTGATTATTTTGTTAAGAATGCGTGGAAAAGGTAGAAAATATGTAGATGTGAAGCAGCCTTGGTTCGAGAAAATTTTAGTGTATATTTTGAAGTCTAATTAGTCCTTAATGCATATTATTCTATTTATCTTCGAAAGAGCTTCGCGTGGTTGTCTTAAACACCTCAATCGAAATCTCGTAAAAGAAGTTTTAGCCGTTATACAAACACTGCGTTGTCCATAAAATTCTACTCGGTCGGGTCACTTGGAAAACATGCCACCCTGGTGGGTGTTAAACTTAAAGCGTGAGAATTCCAAAAACTTTCACCCGGACGGGTGTCTTTGTGCCGTTAAGTCACCTTGGAGGGTGAAAAACATGCAAACTTATGTGAATTTTGTGCAGAAAGAGAGATAAAAAGAAAAAGTGTCTAGGGTTTGATATCATTCTACAACCCACCGCCTACCGCTCCTTACACATCCACAAGAATTGAAGTTTAAAGACTCCAAATCAGAAGATTGAAGTTTCTATTCCATAGAATCATTCCACCGGAGTATTTAGTTTGCTTTTATTTATGTACTCCCTCTGTCCTGGTCTATATGAGATTTTCTATTTTGGCACAAGAATTTAGGTAGTGGTGTTTAGTGATTTAAATTATCAATACTAAAGTAAGGGAGATAGTGTAAAGTAAGAAAGAGAAAGAGAGAGAAAACTAGGAGAGATGATAAAGTAAGATAGAGAAAGAGAGAATAAAGTAATATAGAGGATAAAGTAGGGGGGATGAGTGAGTTGATTGTTGCCAAAAAATGAAACGTCTCACTTAGGTTTGGACGTACCAAAAAGGAATACGTCTCACTTAGACTGGGACGAAGGGAGTATTTGATTGAATCCTTAGTCTTAGACTTGGTTTTCATGAAGAACATGAGTAGCTAAATTTACCGTATTTTGGTGAACACTACAATGGATGTTTGTGATTAATTCAATAACTTCTTTTGTTTGCCTAGCTCTTATGGTTCCTTTGTTCATTCTTGTACTTTAATAATTCAATTGTTTAGCTATCAGTTAGGTTTGTTTAACTAAATAGTAGTAATAGAGAGATATCTAACTAGGGGAGATAAAGTAATAAACATCAATTGGATAATTTGCACTCGAGAGAGAGGAAACCTTATTGAGAGCTGCGAGTGATTGATAGGTGTCTTCCTTCATGTTCATGTCTCTATTTATAGGGCGGTATGACCCATATCCCTCGGGTTACTCCTATTTTGACTTGATGATTCTGCCCTTAGGAATTTCTGAGACGACCCACTCCTTTGTTCTAACTCTTAGACGTGATCTTTGTTAGGTTTGGTATACTGAAAAACATGTTTTGAGCAGTTTCGCGCGAATAGAATCTTGCTTGTATACGTAAAACTCTACAATCCATTTTTAACCCGATTCAGTATTATTCGAGCAGTTCCGCAATATTACATTGTGTTTGCTTGTGCATTTATAAGATGTTTTATAAACATTTAAATGTAAAAGAAGCAAACAAAGTCTAAATCTTTTGCTTAGTAGACCGGTTGTGGGCGTCGTCCACTTTAAGGTAACACGGTCAGATCTATGCAATGCTTTGCAAAAGAGAAAGAAGAATTTCACAACCTAGATAGGCTTTGGCTACCTATCGTGAAAGGTTGCAATGTCAGTCCGCATATTTCTAAGCCTTACTGAAATATGATGACATTGGTGTGGTATAGCACTCGAACGGATCTAACAGCAAAGACGTGTCTTTATGCTATCTACTAAAAGACTAGGTCTTGATAAAATACTATTTCTTAATCTACATATGTTAGCATTGAGCATACGGTATTGATTATGCACTACTTTGACTTATCAAATGGTGCGGGTTTTTCGCAACCCAATAATCCTGATATATTGGGTAGTGGTGATTAATATCTAGCGGTGCTAGGATTACTATTATGTTGAATCGTGCACGAGATGAGTCTCGTTTGATAATGTCCTCAGGAGGAGCTCGGACAAGGTTTTATTATTCGGAAAACTGGCCAGTTGGAGTTTTATTACTCTATGAAAAATAAATAAGTGTTTCTTGCTAAGTCCACTCTTGGATTAATAAGATATTAATTAATTAAGTTCATAGCAGACATTAATTAATTAATGGACATTTATATCTTAAGCACGAGAAATAAATAATAAACAAAGTGGAAACCCGGATTACTTGTAATTTCGGATTTGGATGGGGAGAGTTCAATATTAATTCTGTAGTGGCTGCTCGTAATATTCCAATATAAGCTTGTATTAAATTTTGTGTTCAATTTAATTAGTAAAAAGCTAATTGGGCGAGCCCATATTCAAAACCTTCCATAGATCCCTGTCTGGGCCCAAAAGGAACTTAATATAAATAGGAGAATAAAGGAGACAAAAATTATTATTATTCATGATGAAAATTTCGATCCTTTCTCTCTACAGAAGGAGACGATTTTTTCTTGTTATTCTCTCCTCCGTGAAAATTTCAGCTCCTCCTCCGTGAGGAATTTTCTGTCTTCTTTATTCGAGTCCTAGTAATTTGATAAGATCAACCCACCCTGATATCGAGATACAGTTCGGGAACCAGAGAGAAGATCTGTGGTCTAGTATTGAAGATCTTCACGTGGAGAAGGCGCGAGCAATCGACGATTCTTTGGAGAATCAAATCGGTAACTCTAAACCATAGAAATCATGTTTAGGATTTATATTTTTCTAAGCATGAGTTATTTGCGTTCCAGCATGCAATTATCTGTTTAACATGTGAATTGATTAATCGCATAATCGGTCAAATAGATCCGTATCTGATTTATTTGTTTTGTACAAGTCTTCTGCTGTGCAAGGGGCATCAAACCCCAACAATTGTTATCAGAGCCAATTTTTAGCTCTGATTATATGGATTAATTTCATGTTATGAATTGCTTGAATGCATGATCTTTTACATAAGAATTGGTTTTACATATTTACGTAAATAATTGTCCGTATGAATCAATTGATTCTTTGAGGATAATTGGTATAAACTAATTATGTAATGATTGTGTGTAATTATTTCCTTGAATAATTACATATACATATTATATTATGTGGATTGTAATGACAAGAATTCAATTGTTTGAATTCCGTTTTGTCACCATCGTGAATTGATGAATCAATTCAGGTCGTGTGGCCGAGGACGGTGGTTTGCACATGTGCATCGCCGGCGGCTGCAGATACGGCAGGAACGGCAGTGGAGACCACCAGTGATCCGGCTCGGGGGTGATGACGCAGTAGCGTTGTCAACGTAGAGACGACGCAGCATTAGGTGCGTCCTCGCGAGCAGACGCAGCGAGGGGGCGGCGAAGTCGACGTCGCAGTAGCGACGACGACTCAGCAGCAGCACGTTGATGATGATGGTCACGCGGGCAGCAGCGGCGATTCTCGAGTGGGAGCCCTTCTCAGGCAGTTTCCAGGCTTGGAGCAAGCTGTTGTCATAGCGGCTGGGAAGGCGACGTCGCACCAGCAACGACGCAGCAACAGCAGCAGCGCCGGAGAAGATGCAGCGGCTGCGGGTACAGTGGGAGTCCAGCCGAGCTAGGTAAGGTTCGGTCAAGATTCTTTCCAAATTTAGTTTAGGGTTTCCTAACCCTTGAAATTAATTTCGGAAAGTATTCAAGATTATTTTGGAAATTAGATTTGAATATATCTTGTGGATTTTATATATTATATGAGATTGGATTTTGTATTAAATCATGGATTAATTATAGATTTTATCCTTGTTTTATGGATTTGTAGGGATATAATTCCTAGACGAATTCTAGTTAAATTTGGATAATGACAATCTAATTTTTATCTATATCCTAAGGATTTATATGGATTTATTCCTAGACGAATCCTAGTTGGATTTAGATAATACTAATATTATTTTATTCTTATCCTATGAGTTTATATGAATTTATTCATAGATAAATTCTAGATGGATTTGAATAATCATAATATAATGTTTTATTCTTATCTTATAGATTTATATGGATTTGTTCCTAGATAAATCTCGGATAGATTTGAATAATCATAATATAATATTATCTTATTCTATGGATTTATATGGATATATTCCAAGATAAATCCTAGATGAATTAGGATAAACATTAATATTAATTTATTTTATCCTATGGATTTGAATAGATTTAATTCTATTAAGACAAATCCTAGATGGATTAAAATAAGTATTAATCCAAGTTATCCTTATCTTTTGGATTTATGTCCTAGATAGATTAGGATGTTAATGATATATAAGAAAATCCTTATTTAATTAGATTTAGATAAATTTATTTATCTAAGAAAACCTAAGTAATGTTTGATATATTCTGGATGTCTATTCTAAATAGAATTAAGATTTGTATAAATCTTGGTTGATTGGATTTTATTTATCTTAAGGATTACGATGGAAATATTTCTATCTAGTAATATCCTAATATGATTTAAATAATGATAATCCTAGATCAACGTTATCTTGAATTGTAGGAATTGATTTTATCGAAATAAAATCTTGAATAATCCTAAATGGATTTAGATAGTTAACTCTATCTTGATAAATCCTAAATAAATTTGGATAATTATTATCCAATATAAAACTTAATTATTTAATTGATTCTCCCTTGACTAGATTAAATAATTATCGATAATTATCCATTGTGTTTAAATGCCATGCATTAAATGGATTTATCTGTTTATTTGGTGTTTATCTATTTTAAGTGGATTATCTGCTTATGTGATAATTATGCAAAAACCATACAAAATATCTAAGTGATGATTACTACAAGTGTGTTGTATACGGTCTCCATCGGTTGGTCTGCCAAATTCTGTGAAGCTAGTTTCTAATATTATCGCCACCCACTTTGTGGGGACAATAATCCTACGAAACAGTAAGTTCATAAGGGCGGACTTCTCACACAATAAATAGAATGAACTAGAAAGTGGTTCCCAATATTATCGCCACCCACTTTGTGGGGACAATAATCCTAAGGAACTACGAGTTTCAGGGTTCAATCAGAATTTATGAGATAGAATTCTGTAATGCTAAATCTGATGGTCGTGCTTAGGCAACATTAGGCGGCCATGCCATGTTTTGTGGTCTCTGGACTATTCGTCGGTGTTGTGACCAGTAAAATTGTAAAAATTTTAATGCGTATAAACCTCCTTTGGAGCGTACAATTTTTTAATTTTATTGTTGTAAGATACATAATTGTTTTGTGGTTATTTGTGATTATGTATTGAGCATGAGTATGTGATACTAAGTTTATTTGCCAAATCTTCATTATGTCATTTAATATTTGTCTGCGATCCTTAAAGAAAGTAAACTCGAATGCCTAAATTATGTAGACCGGAAACGAAAATGGATAAGATTCTCATCGCTGAAAGCTTGAAGTTTATACTCAATGATTCATGTCCTCCATTTCCTCGACATAATTCCACAAAGAATGTTCGAGAATGCATTATGCATGTACTTGACATGCTCTTTGAGGAATAAGGTCAAGCTATTTTCCTTTAAGTAGCTCGACAAGTCTTGGTTAATGACGATGAAAGATGGATATCAATAGAATCTGTCAAGATGATTCGATTGGAATATCCTAGAGTGACAGAATGTTTTGAGGATCTTTTGATCACTCAAATAGTTTCTGACACAAGTTATCGCCTAAAGTAACAAGAAATGACTACAAGAAGGTTTAACTAAAAAGTAGAAAATCTTCAGAATAGTAGTCGTTATGTTACTGTTAGAGGAAAATAACATGATATATGACGAATTCATAAAGGCTGCATTTTTCTTAAGTCCTAGTTCATTTGAACAAAAGATTAGATATGGAAATGGGAGAGCCTGGATTGTCATCGAAGTTTGTTTAAAGCGAGAAAAGATGCTTTGTGAGTTGGATTGACCTATTTTATAGAAGGACAATGACTTACATGACAATGCAACTTCTAAGTAAGAGATCTTAATCCAATTAGGTTTTTGTTGCAGTGAGAGCTATTAATGCTCAACTATTGTTTTATGGTTGATGCTTATGGCATCATAGTATTAAAATAATATAAATGCGACAAGGTTGAGTATTCAACAACACATCAACTTCTTAATCATTGAATGATAAAGTATTTATGGCTCTTAGTCTTAAGGCCAAGAAAATACTTAGTTATTGTTCAAACTGATCCTAACTATCAAGATTTTAACAATTTGTTTGTTAAATAACTTGAAAGTCGAGAATGTCTGTTTGATGCACTCTGAGTTTGAATCGTTTGATTCAGAATACTTATAGAAGTGCAACATAGAAAGACTAGCGAGTCTTAATGGTTTACACCATAAGAAGACGAGCAAAGGATTATGATCAGCAGTGGGAGTCTAATCTCCATTAACGAATCCAAGCATTCATCTAATGAATGGGATAGTTATGTAAGAAGGAATCGAAGTCTTTTTAAGACAAGTTTGATTATGTGATGAGTTGTACTCATTAAAATATTATCATTGATTGGATAAACATTAAAGAAACTACCAACATCAATACCTTCTACAATACACAAGTTGTGGACTAGAGCGTCTCTAGTCTAGCACATCTCAAGGTGTAATGTTGCTCCAACACGTGTTGGAAAAGTGTCCAAGAAATTGGAGTTGAGTACTGAGGCATGTTTTAAGGTTTGTCCCAAATGATGTAAGGTTATAAGTTCTGTAATCTTCAAAGATATAATTCTTGTATGAAGATCAAGAGATGAACTACAAGCCTAACAACGTGATAACTCTCAAAATAAAAAGAGAGATATCGGATTCTCCACATTACCAAGAAGTCATACCATTACAAACTTTTGCACTAATAAAATCAACTTCAGTACCTAAGATTGTAAGAACCATGTCGTAGTGGGAGCGTTCCATAGGAACATAACAAGTTCATGGGTCTAAGAGTGTCGTAAGACTCAGTCTTAGATTAACTTGAACATAATCCCTTTAACTACAATGTAGTTCTGGTTCATTTGGATATTCATCCTTGAAAAGGTGGTGATAGATTCCAAACTACAATCTAAGATACACAACATGTTTTACAAGACTTGCAATACTACCTATAGGCTGTGTCAGTCAGTGGGAGCTAGTATATTTGCAAGTGTAAATGTGGATCTCAAAAGGCTAGAGAATGACAATGGGTTATACCCAAAGAGAACAATCCTCTCGTATGTCGTTGTGCCAGGATTGATTCGATCCTATTGTCTATCAGATCTTGCATAAATTAGAATGTATGTAATATGATTGTCAAGATAGCTTTCTATAAATAGAAGTCTTGAGGAAATCATCTACTAGAACGTCCTAATGGATATGTAATTAAGGGCAAGAAACGCATGATTTGAAGCTTATAAAGACCTTCGTGGTCTTAGGTAAGCATCTAAATCAGAGTATATATATTTTATCAAAATTGTCAAATATCTGGAATTTGACTTTTGCCCATAGCAGTACTATAAGCATAAGGAAGTTGAAAGTGCATTAAATATGGTATTATTGGTGCTCTACGATGATGAAATCTACTAAAGTTGCAAACAACTAAGATTGACATCTGGCGTAGGAAACTGGTTGTCTGCCCAGTTTAAGATAAAAGATTAAAGAGAAACTAATTACATTCTGAGCATCTAAGTCTTTTTAAGATTGCTAGAAAGAATGATGAGATTCTGTTAGGAATCTTATATCTATACATTGCTTGGAACGTTTTAGCATTAGAATTTCCATGCAAAGGTTTTACCTTTCAAGATGAAATTGTCTTGTCTCTAGTCCAGTGTCGCTTTACACTTAGTGAGATCAAGAATAATGAGACTAGTTTTGGAGATAGATGCCATATGTATGCTACAATGTGTACTAAGTTTGATATCTGTTGTGCTTTTGCATAGCAAGTATATATATCATATTAACCATGACAAATGATTTTGATTGAGGTAATGAATATACACTAGTGCTCGAGAAAGACTAGTAACTATATTCTAATTTACCAGTCACTCATGTAATGTCCTTGGGGTTACACTGGTTACACTGTCTTAGTTTTATGACTAATCAGTTTTCGAGTAAGTCATCCTCTGAATATGTGTTTACCTTAGGAATATCTTCCTAATAGCTTTAATCGTAAGTTTAAGTATGCCTATGAGTATTATTTTTTATTACTCTAGTGAAGGCTAACTCAAGGGACACACGAGTTTATTAAGCTAAGCAATCACATATGGAGATGAAATTAATTAAAGATCAAGTACGCAGCAAAGACGTTATGATGAAAAAGATATTATCAGAGAAAACTCAAGCAGATTTTTCTTTCACTTAGTGAAATGAATGGTAGTTTGATATATCTAGTACAAAGACCTACTTTGAGTATAAGTGGGAGAGTTTTTGGCGGATGGGTATACTCGAAAGCATGTTTTGAGTATAAGTGGGAGATTGTTAGGTTCGGTATACTGAAAAGCATGTTTCGAAAGTTTCGCGCGAATAGAATCTTGCTTGTATACGTAAAACTCTACAATCCATTTTTAACCCGATTTAGTATTATTGAGCAGTTTCGCACGAATAGAATCACTATTATTATTACATTGTGTTTGCTTGTGCATTTATAGGATGTTTTATAAACATTTAAATGTATAAGAAGTAAACCGGTCTACTAAGCAAAAGATTTAGACTTTGTTTACTTCTTATACATTTAAATGTTTATAAAACATCCTATAAATGCACAAGCAAACACAATGTAATAATAATAGTGATTCTATTCGTGCGAAACTGCTCGAATAATACTGAATCGGGTTAAAAGTGGATTATAGAGTTTTACGTATACAAGCAAGATTCTATTCGAGCGAAACTTGCTCGAAACATGCTTTTCAGTATACCAAACCTAACAGAGAGTTCAATATTACTTCTGTAGTGGTTGTTCGTAATATTCCAATATAAGCGTGTATTAAATTGTGGGTTCAATTTAATTAGTAAAAAGCTAATTAGGCGAGCCCATATCCAAAACCTTCCATAGATCCCTGTCTGGGCCCAAAAGGAACTTAATATAAATAGGAGAATAAAGGAGACAGAAATTATTATTATTCATGATGAAAATTTCGATCATTTCTCTCTACAGAAGGAGACGATTTTTTCTTGTTATTTTCTCCTCCGTGAAAATTTCAGCTCCTCCTCCGTGAGGAATTTTCTGTCTTCTTTATTCGAGTCCTAGTATTTTGATAAGATCAGCCCATCCTGATATCGAGATACAGTTCGGGAACCAGAGAGAAGATCCGTCGTCTAGTATTGAAGATCTTCACGTGGAGAAGGCGCGAGCAATCGACGATTCTTTGGAGAATCAAATCGGTAACTCTAAACCATAGAAATTATGTTTAGGATTTATATTTTTCTAAGCATGAGTTATTTGCGTTCCAGCATGCAATTATTTGTTTAACATGTAAATTGATTAATCGCATAATCGGTCAAATAGATCTGTATCTAATTTATTTGTTTTGTACAAGTCTTCCACTGTGCAAGGGGCACCAAACCCCAACAATCTTTTGACCTGTTTGCAGAACTTTTTCTCTTTTTCACTTATTTTGCCTTCAGCACCCCTTGCGTGATTTTAAACTATTTCCTGCACATTTTACAACTAATTTGCGCATAATATCTGTTTAAATGCGGTAAACTAGTTAGTAACCAAGGCACAAAACTCGGCTCATAAAGAGATAATAACCAAAAAAAGATGAAGATAGAATCAAGTATGCGAGCGAACGAGCGAGAGAGAGAGAGAGAGAATAAAGTCACGAAGTAAAAAAGTATTTTTTTCCAAAAATAAAAATGACTCTATTATGTTATAATGTCCCAAAAAAGAATACGACTCAATTAATGCAGAATGCATGGAGAATATTTAATCAATAATATATTGGCTATAATTTATTTACTACTCTATCCGTCCACGAATTATAGTCTTAATTTGACTTGACACGGGTTTTAAGAAATGTGTAGGAAAATGGTGAAAAAAGTTAGTGAAATGTAGGTCTCACTCTTATATATTAGCTTTGTAGTAGAATGTGAGTGTAAAAATTTAGTGGATATGAAGTACGGGCTTGAATCCCCTGCTCTGCTTCCTCCAAAGCAGGGGTTGTTGTGCTCTCTCAATGTAATATTTTACCATGCTGTGGAGGAAGCACAGAAGATCAATGGTCGTGGAGTCCACTACCTAAAATGAAAAAACTAAGTGGGACTTTAAATTATGGATGTCCCAAAATTGCAATTTGGGAAATAGTTAGAGTATACTATATAATATACTACCCCCTTCGTCCCACCATAAGCGACTCACTTTGCTTTTTTGGGACGTCCCACCATAAGTGAGTCATTTTCTTTTTGGGTAAAAAATCATCTCTCTTACTTTTCACTCACCTACTTTTCTCCCTCTCATACTTTACTCTCTCCATTTTAACATACTTTACTCTCTCCATTTTAAATCTTTAAATATCAATTCCTTAAATTTGTGCCCAAAAGAAGTGGCTCACTTATGACAGGACGAAGGGAGTATCATTAATGACTCCCTCCGTCTGTGAAATTTGTTCCATTTTGCAATTTCGGATATCTGTGATTTAAAGTCTCATTTGTATTTCTTCTATTTTAAGTAGGCAAATTCCACCACTCAACTAAATCATTACATTCACGTTCTATTATAAAGTTAAACGATTTTTTAAAACTCGTACTGCATTAAAATAAATTATAAATAGCGGTTAGAGAGAATCTCATAAAATAATCATACAACACTTTGCTGTAAAATTTGGTTTCTATTAGATATAATAATAACTATTAAATCTAATATGTATGGCATGAGTAACACTAACCTCAATCTTACTCCGCCAGCGAGCCTCTTCAGATATGGACTTTTGGGGTGACAATTTACCAATGGCACCCGCTATTGCTATTCTGTGTGGGTAATAATTTTTTAGGGACATGAGCGATTAATAATGTTTTGACCTATTTTAATGTCAGTGAAATAGTTAGTAGCATCCATCGATAAACTAAAGAATTACTAAGGGAGGTTTGTCAATAAAAATTTTATTAATAAACCCTACATTTTATAGTTGAAATATATATTTCTCCCTTCGTCCCTTAGTCCCTTATTAATAGTCCATTTTCGCCACTTTCATGATTCGTTTATTCACTATTAATTGTCCATTTTCACTTTTTACCATAAATGATAAGTAGGTCTCATATTCTATTAACTCATTTCATTCACATTTTATTATAACATTTTATTATAAAATAGATATACAAAAGTGAGTTCATATTCCACTAACTTTTTCAACTCACTTTCATTTACATTTCTTAAAACATGTGTGTCGGAACCAAAGTAGATAATTATTGAAGGACGGAGGAAGTATATTAGATTTTTTTTATGCACAAAAGGCGTTCATAATGCACAAATATAATATCACCAAACTTGAGGAAAGTTTCTATATACTGTCCAATTTGATTATTCGTACGACGAGTTCCAATTTTTATGTGGCTAAACAATGAGGGCTTACACTTGATCAATTATTCAACATTTAATGCAATTGGATCAATATTAGTCAATCCTTGGATACACTTTAGAAAGGGTCAAACCAATGGAGTGTAACTAAAATTTAAATATCTTAAAAAATCATTATTTATTCTTAAAATAACTTTCAACACTCCATACATACCTACCCACATATTTTGTATGAATTAAGACAAAATTGACTAACGAACTACAGTGATCTATCACTCTCTATATGAACCCTCAGTTACTTTTATAGCCTTGTATCCAACAGAAAAAAAAATTCTGATGATGTTTTGTTTAAAAGTAGCAACACTAGCTACAATTCTTGCTCTTGCTAGAGTTCAGGCCAGAAATATTCCTGGATATGCAACGAACATTGTAGTACTCCGTCCATCCCACAAGAGTATGTACTCTTTCCTTTTCAGTCCGTCCCACAAGAGTATGCACTTTTTTATTTTAGAAACTATTTTCTCTCTAATGTGGTGAAACTCGTTCTCCACTAATAATATTTTAATTACTTTTCTTTTTATCTCTCTCATACTCTACTAATCTTGCAATAAAATTCGTGTCCAAGTGCATATTCTTGGACGATGGAATATTAAGTTAATATCTTCCCCCTCTCTCTCTCTCACACACACACGCACGATAGTGAATTTTAAACATGATATCTTAAAAAGTTAATTTCAAATTGTGATTTTGCAGATGATCATGATGATAATCCGAGTATCAAGGGAGAAACTTTATTTAAATTGCATAGCATTTGCAATTCCATTTCCATCGGGATAGCTCATCACTCAGAATCGAGTAATCTTGGCAAAGACGCGCTGCCGCCGCCGCCGCCGCCGCAAGCAGGCACTGGACCGAGAGAGCTTAGTTCATACATACAAATGCCGCTGAAATCAACATTTTCTGAAAAATATTAGTGTAGTTTGTGTGAAAGGCTTTTGCTGTGGGGTTAATGGTCCTCACAGGATTATGTCTTGACTATCTTTTTATCTTTGTATTGACGTTTCTCAAGTTAGCTTTTTACAAGTGTGTGTGGTTTGAGCATCTACAACCTCACCCTCAAATCCCGTTTATTTCTGAATTATTATGATAAATCATCAAATTATGTTGTAAACAATTTGAGCATTGAAAAGATAATTAAGTAAATGAAAGCATGAAGGAATTGTCCCAGTCTGGTGAGACTTCTCAAAAATGAATACAAATCACATATGATGTGATGTGGTTAGAGCGGTAGACGATGAAAACAAGCCGAAAAGGTTTTTTGTGTTGGAATGATTTAAAACTCGCGTGGTGTTTGCGAATCAAGCTTATTTTTGTGAACTCAAATCGAAATGACTTCGTTTAAGGTGTGAAACAAACAATTTACCGTTTTTTTCAATTTATTTTAAATTTCCTAGGTTTTGTTTTATTTCTTATTGGGTCCCTTGGGTTTTTACGATCTTATAAATAGTGAATGTCTTTATTTTGAATGCATTTTTTTATTATTACGATTATTTACATTATCAAGAAACTAAGATCTACATTCCTGAAAAGTATGAACTACTACATCCATCCTAAAAAAATAGACTAGTTTTACTATTTTGGGTCGTCCCCAAAATTAGACCAAGTCCAAATATAGAAGTTTTTAACTAATTACACACCACTATAATATGGACTCCACAATCCAATAACACTACTTTCACTACATGTTCCCTCTTTCTTTTTTACTTCATCTCTCTCTTACTTTACCAATTACACATTAAAACATGTGCGATATATAAGTTTGTCTATTTTTTGGACACAGAGGGAGTATTTCCTTATTAGTCTGTCCTCGAAAAGTATTTAACTTTCTAATGTTGAAATAGTTAAACAACATATTACCCATGCACATCATTTTACAGACTAAAGATGTGTAGCCAACTCTCGACTAACACTACTTACACTACTCTTGATGTCTCTCTCTTACTATACCAATTATACATTAAAACTCATATCGAATCAAATGTTCATATTTTTCACGGACGAGGGGAGTAGTATTACCTATCAGCCCGGTCATTGTTTATACATTTTTTCATCATGATGAGATGGAGGGAGTATTACTCCCTCCTACCCACTCCTCCCTCCAATGACGGACCCAGGAGTTAAAACTCGTGGGGTCGAATATAATAGAAAATAGTAATAAGTATAATATTTAAATAATTATTTTTTTTAAATATTTATAATTTAAATAGTTTATTTTCTAACTTAAAAATATGTTATTGAAGTTCAATTTAACTATTTTAAACTAATCTTATTGATGTTTATCAATAATTTTAAATAAAAATTTAATAATGCATATAATAAAATTATCAAATGAACATTATAATTATAATTATTCTTAATTAATCTATTACTAACTCTCATCACTTTTTAGATAAAGTAGTAGGCCCAAGCCCATTTCATACAAATGTAAAAATTAGATCTTCTTATCCATTGATTCTTTCCACAGGCGGCAAGTCGGCGATCCCTCACTCTTCATCTCCATCTCTCTCGTCTAATATTTCACTGTTATTCTCTATCCTTTTCATTTCCCGCAAAGAATAAAGATTTACGGCGGAGATTCGTGGGGTCGAAGGTGGAGTTGCCCGGATCTCGGAGGTCCATCAATGGAGTTTCCGGCATCTCTCGGCGGGCGACGGTGGGGCCGGTCGACCCCACCTGGGTCCGTCATTGCCTCCCTCCATCCCATAGAAATAAGCTTATGGGAGATGGCACGAGTGTTTAATGCGTAATTGGTAAAGTAATAAATAATGAGAAAAACTAGCTGAAATAATGTTGTGGATGGTGGGACCAATAAATGATAAAGTAAAAACTGAAATAAAAAAGAAGAAAAAGATTTTCATAAACGGATATAGACTATTTTTATGGGACCGGTGGAAAAAGAATTTAGCATATTTTTCTGAGACGGAGGGAGTATTTTTTTTTTAACGCCTCATTAGCGCCAAATATGTACTTGAGTCATGTATATATCAATTAGTCTTTGATCCAATGGTGGTTCCAAACGCATGATAAAACCGACGACTGAAAATATGTACTCCTTCTGGTCACTATTAAATGTTTCATATTTTTTTATTTAGATGAACCTTGATAAATGTCACATTCGCACATATTTTATTATAAAATCAATATATTAAAGTAGGACTTATTTCCATCAATATTTACAAAGTCAAAAAATTATTTAAAGTCCACCTATTAAACACGGGATATTTAATGAGTACCAAAGAGAGTAGATATTTGTTTGCGTGTGCACGTCTATCAATATATAAAGTGAGAGTTGTGTGAAGTTGTTTTTGGCGGGAAACATGATAAATTGTGGACAAACTAATGTTATATCTTCCGAAAAAGTTAATTGCCCATCGATAGTATAAATATTTGTTCGGGAATTAACTTCTCAAAGTGTGTTTGATAGAAAGAGATAGATCGGATTTTCTCGATTGACAAATGAAGAATGGGTACGGGAGTTTATATAGCCGCGAAGATTTCTAGGAGGTTCGATATGTTATCGTGGTGAGAGATTTCTGCTGAGGTCCACCGAAGACTTGGATGGTTCTTGGCCAGTTAATAGAAACATGGAGTAAAAGAGGAAAATTGAAGGAATCAAGAGAAAATGGCGTGAAACTGAAATGGAGAGTTCAAAGGTGAAATTTTGGAGAAGAGGAGTCGCGCCGCCCTATTTTGGGTTGTAGTAAACCCAGATTCATTTTTATTAGTTTTACATTAAGTTTTATGTTTTATACTGCTTCTCACACCGTGTTTCTTGCGAATCTATATCTAAAGTAATAAAGTCATCCAAAAAATTCTAAATTAGACTACTTTAAACATTTGTGTACAACATATTGATATTGAAAAAATATAATTTAGAGATCTATACGCACAGTTTTTGCTTTGTCGCCTAATTTGTTGAATCTACAAAATACTTTTGAGAAGGTCATGAGACAAGATAAACTATAAACTACTCCATTAAAGAAAATAATATTGTCTATTAAATAATACGCATAAAAATGTGGAAGTGTTACTGTTGTACAAAATGCTTTTCAGTTTTCAACTATGTAAAAAAATAAATCAATTTGCTAAAAGAATGTCACCATAGCATTTTCTGCTGTGGCATTTTATAAGCAGGGGATCCCAACCTGTTTGCTTATGGGTTTGATATAATAAAAAGTGGGCATGATTCAAGACCATATTTTCAATAATTAACATAATTACATTAATTATAAAATATAAAATTAATTCTGATAATACTACTCATTATGGATAATCTTATACATATAATCATTTAATACTAATTGGACCTATAAAAATATAATTGAAATATTCATAATTTAATACAAGTTTTAGTTATTATTAAAAATAATTTTTAATTAAATATTCTGAAATAAGGACAAATTAGTTGACATTTTATTAAATTTTATTTTATTTAACGGAATGAGTCGTGCCTGAACTTTTGTAACCTTTTCATATCTTTAGCAAAATGAATATATGGAAAGAAAAATCTCAACTTTGGTTTGAAGGAAATTAAAGATGCATTGTGGTTTGATATTTTATATAATTCTATTTATTTAATGTATAATATACTCATGCTAAATTATTTGCATCCATATATTTAAGATATTTTGATCCCTAAAATTATTAATTTTTCCAAAAATATGCTACTCCATTTTTCTCCATATGTTTTCTCATAGTTGAGGTGAAACTTTTTCGACACGAAGTTTAAGAAAGAAATGTTAAGTGTGTTAAATAAATAGATAAAAGAAGTAAGAAAAAGAAAATGTAGAGAGAATAAAGTAAAAAGTTAATAAAATAGAGATAATAAAGTAAGAAAGAAGTGAATAAAGTAAAGATAATAAAGTAAGAAAGAGAAAAAAGTTACTATCCCCTCCGTCCCGACTAAGATGACACATTTCTTAGCCGGCACGGGAGTTTAGGAGTTATTGATTAATGTATTTAATTAGAGGGAGTAAAGGTGGGTGTAAGTATTAAAATATAGAAATAAAGAAAGATGAATATTTAAATAGGAGTGAGAAAAAGTGGTTGAGTGTATTAATTGGAGAGAAAAAAGTTACCAAAAAATGAAATGTGTCATCTTAGTTGGAACAAACTAAAAAGGAAAACGTGTCATCTTAAGTGGATAGAGGGAGTACTATATATGGAATTGACTCAACTATGAGGGAACTTCTCGAAATGGGAAAATGACTCAACTATGATGAACGGAGGGAGTACAAAAGTGGTGTGAAAAGCATAAACTGTGGCATAACTTATTTTTTTTTACCAGCCCAATCCGCTTTTAAAATATTCTGGCAAAATTCGATCTACGTGGACAATTGTAAGGTATGCATTTGCACCAAAAATTTAAAATCTTACTCTCTCCGTCTATGAAATATTGTCCAAGTTTGACTCGCCACGGGATTTAAGAAATGTGGAGAAAAGTGAGTTGAATAAGTTAGTTGAATGGTGACCCCACATTTATATTAGTTTTATAATAGAATGTGAGTGTAAAGAGTTGCGAAAAGTGGGGTTCATTTACCAAAATAGACAAAAAGCAAAGTGGACAACTTTGCACGGACGGACCAAAATGACAAAACTGGACAACATTTCACGGGCGGAGGGAGTACGATGTTATGTCCTTCCTAGCTTTTTCGATAAATCTAAGAATTTGACTAACAAATCGTACTTTGAATCGGCTAATATACGATTTTGTTTTTTAAATGTTTTAATTTTAACCATGTGATTTTACACATCATATGCTATGTGGAGAGAAGTAACAACAACTATGATTAAAAATGTTACGTAATCCATCTAGATCCACCTTCTGACCTGTCGTGAGAAAAATAAACGCCTAAATTTGTGATTTCTATTAGTACCAATTTTATAGTTCATGGGTAATTTTACGTAATCCATCTGGGACGCAAGGAGCAAAATTTTGGAAAGAGTGGGTGTGTATTAAATGGAGAGAAAAAGAGAGGGTGTAAGTAGGGATAAAGATAGTTGAATATTTAATTGAAAAGACAAAAAAATGGTTGGGTGAATTAACTGGAGAGAGAAATTACCAAAAAGAGAAATGTGTCATCTTAGTTGGCACAAACTAAAAAAGAAAGTGTATCTTCTTAGTTGGGACAGAGAAAGTATTCTTAAATTGTATTTTGTTTAATTCAATAACATTCATTCTCATAAAGTCGTTTTACTAAATATAAAATGTATCAGAGTGGGTTGAAAGAAAGTATATTTCTCTTTTTGTTATTGTTTATTTGTTTATAATGTTTTTAGTTGTTTATAATTGTATGAATGCTTATTTTAATTAATACATATATAAACATAATTATATTTTCTTTATCTTTATTATTTAAAAATCTTATGTCCCGTGCATAGCACGGGTGATAACACTAGTTATATATAAAACTATACTTAAAATATCAACTAAAATATAAGGGTTTGGTCTGAACTAATGTTTTGTTTGATTCAAATGGTTTAGTACGGATTCACTATTCTAATCTAGTAATGGCACTATAAATTATTAGTATTTGTTAAAAAATTATTAAATATGACACTAGTCATTCATAAATAAAGATAATGAAAATGTGTAAGCCAACATTATAAAATATTATAAAAATGAACAGTACAAAATATAAAAAAATTATAGTAAAAATAAGAATTCAAAGCAATGTGAAAAACATAAATGTACTTATCTTGGCGCATACTAAATGAATAATTTAACTCTATAATGAATGAAACATTTTAAATTCAGCAAATAATTTTATACAATTTTAATTTATGATCTAAGAGGAGTAAAAACAATAATATTAATGACAAATAAAATACGTGTGGAAAATGATCAAAGAGTATAAGTTAATTAAAATAAGATATACAAATAAGAAAAAGGAAGAGAACATGGATAAAATTTCGAAAACCCATATTTCGGAAAATTCGCATGCCACGATCCCATATTACGAAAGATTAGCTAACTTAATCCTAAATCTCGCGAATTGAGACCTTTTTTCTGAAATTTCTCGATTTGTGTGAGGCCTTTAATCTCTACACAGAATATAATTTTTTACCAAAGGATTTCTTGAATCTTCATCTCCATATGATGAATGATACAAAATCCTCTAATATTAATGCAAAAATGGAAAAAACTCAAATGTGTAAAACTGCTCATGCGTCTAAACTTTTTTTCCACCCATTTGAGTTTTAAATCTACACAATAATTGTTGATCTATATCTGAAATTACATTTTTCATTTATTTTCTGTTTTTTCACTTTTTTTATATCAACAAATTTTTTAGATCTATAAAAGATATGTTTTCAGTTTCAGATCTACAATATGAATTATTGATTAAAACTCATGATTATATTACTATTGTATTTTCGAAAACCAAAGGCTTTTATGCTAAGGAAAGTAGTTGTAGATCTAAATCTCGAATTTTGTTTAGATTAAATTCATATTGTGAATGATTTAGAAAAATTAAACTATGAAGACTTTTTAAATATTTACTTTTTATGTTCTTTTCTTCTACTTCACTATATTAACATCCTTTGTAAGCTATTGTTATAAATTTTTTGTTAAATCAAATATGCTATTACCTTACTGATTTTTGTAATCAGTTAGGCTTTTCTTGTTGATGATGATGAATTTACATAATTTATAGATGCTCAAAAGAAAATAATGCAATGATTAGAAACCATAAAACATACTTTTACCAAAAAAGAAAAACTGCAGTTATTAGTATTTACAGATTTACAGATTCAAGTTTGGGAATTCTGGTTCTTTAATTTGAATGCCTTTCTCTTCTCAATTCTTCATCTCTTCTCCTTCCTTTGTTGTGTGTAATGCCTGCAAAAGCTTATAAGATGTTGTAATAGAAGTGTTGTATATATTTCTTATTGTTTTATGCCTATATATAGGATCAAAGAGACAACAAACTAAAAAGATAAACACTGAAGCTAGGTAAATTAGTTAAGATTCATGAAATCCATAAAAATAATACTTTTAGATAATAAACAAATAAACTACACAAAATGAAAGAGAAAAGAAGTAGAGGAAACTATATCGTTGTTTTAGTCTCCTCTCTATTCAATTCACTTAAAGTTTCTGCAAAAAAATTGAAATTGTATTAGTAGTATTAAAGATTGTAGAGAGAGAGAAGAAAAACTGAAGATGCAATTTATCTTTAATAAAAACTGGTATTTATAGATCTCTGCCTCCAAAGTATTGTTGCATATTAATGTTCAGAGTTGGGTATATTAACCATTGGTTCAAAGGTATAAGAGCAGATTCTTCAAATCTAATTCTATTATGGGTTTTTGGTTTTTTAAACCAAAACCTTTCCCCGAATTCCGGTTTTTCCCATAAACTATGAGATTTGTTTTTAAAACCACGAACTTTCATTTCGTTAGGATTTTCCCAACCCGACCCAAATAGCACATTTCCGACCCGAATAGCATAATAAAATGTTAAAGTTGTGTTTTGTTTATTCAGAAGTTGTCATTTGTTATGTAATAATTGTGATTGTATGTATTATTGTGCCAAATAGGATCCATGTAATCAATTTAGTGACAAATAGGATTAAAATTGATACGTAGACAACCCGGGTTTCGTCGTTGACCCGCCGGGGGAAAATCCTAACGAAATGAAAGTTTGTGGTTTTAAAAACAAATCTCATAGTTTATGGGAAAAACCAGAATTCGGGGAAAGGTTTTGGTTTAAAAAGCCAAAAACCCTTCTATTATCTAATGGTTGCAGTAATGTAAAGTAATTTTTGAAAAAGACAATTAAATAGTTTTAAAATAAACTACCAAAATATCCAATAGGCACAATTCCTCTTTGTGGTGAATTGATTTGGTCCTCCTTGATTAATTGATAACATAGTATGAATTAGGCAGATTAACTGTTGGTATAAAAAGATAAATTTAGTTTTTTAGAAACTAATTGTATTAACTGTTAGTTTAGAAAATGTCCTTCTTTTCAGTCACACGCACTACTTTTTAAGAGTCATATTACATTTAATACGTCCAACCATAGAATGAGAGATTTAATATATGAATCAAGATTTTTATAATATGCACAACTCACATTTTATTAAGTTAGGCGCCAAAAATAGCCAACAAAAACTGTGGAGTCAAACGCACTACTTTTTAGGAGTCAAAATACATTTACTATTTACTTACTATTATTTTTTCTTCATTTACTTACTATTACTTACTATTATTCTAATCTAGTAATGGCATTTTCCAGTATAATACTAGGACTTTATAATAATTTTATATTCTCTCCATTTCGCTATTAGTGAAGGCAATTTCTTCCGACACGGAGATTATAAAAAAATTATGATAAGTGATTTAGATAAATGAAGAATAAAGTAGGAAATGAAAAATATAGAGTGATGAAGAATGAATAAAGTAAGTGAGAAGAAGTTTTAAATTTTTATGATTCAAATTATTTATATATATATAATGTGGATATGTTTAATATTCCATATATATTTTTTAAATTAAGCTATTAAATTTATATATAAATTTACCTATTATTCAGATTAATGACTTGCATAGCTCTATCAATAAACAACTCTCACGTATTTTCTTTATTTGTATATCTTATTCTAATTAGCTCATACTTTTTGATCTTAAGTCACATATCTTCTTTTTATCATAAATTTTATTGTTTTTACTCCACTTAGATTATAAATCAAAATTGCATAAATATTTCATTCATTAGGGAGTAGTAAATATTATTTCTATTTTTTTAAGTCTTCACGTGGCTTTGAATTCTTATTTTTTTATATATAAATTTATTATATTTTCTATCCATTATTTAAAACTCATATGTCGCGTGCAGTTGTGTATACTGTTGAGTTTCAGAAATGTGAATTGCCTCATGCACATATTCTTCTTTTTTTAAGCAACGAGGATAAACAACCTCCTCCTCGACGCATTGATGAGATTATATCAGCTGCACTTCCGATGCAGCAATTGACCCTCACTATTTTGAGAGCGTTAAAGAACTTATGATGCATGGACCATGTGGCATTGTACGAAAATCATCTCCATGCATGCGTGATGGACGTTGCTCCAAATACTTTCCAAAGAAATATGTTGCTGCCACAATGTTTGATGATGATGGTTATCCTGTTTATAGACGTAGAGATAATGGTCGTGTTGTTTTGAAGGATGGTGTTCCCTTGGATAACAGATATGTTGTTCCACATAATCGTTATCTCCTTATGAAATATGGTGGTCATATCAACGTTGAGTGGTGCAATCAGTCGCGGTCTATCAAGTATTTGTTTAAGTACATAAATAAAGGTTATGATAGGGTGACGACAACTTTTTTCCAACCTGATGTTGATGGAACTCAACGAAATTTGGATGAAGTGCAAATGTATATCGTCTTGTGAAGGTGCTTGGAGAATTCTTGGTTTTGAGATTCAATATAAGGATCCTTCAGTTGAAAGATTGAGTTTTCATCTTCCAAATGAGCAACATATTGTTTTTGATGAAGATGAGACATTGGATAGTGTTTTGGATAGTAAGACAATTTTTCAAAGCAAGTTCTTGGCTTGGATGGAGGCTAATAAGATATATTCTGAAGGTAGAGATTTGACTTATGGTGAATTTCCAACCAAGTTTGTGTGGAAGAAGGATCGTTGGCAACCTAAGCAACAACGTTATTCAATTGTGCGGTTATTTTACGTTGCTCCTGGTTCTGGCGATTTGTATTATTTGAGATGTTTGTTGAATGTTGTCAAGGGACCTACCTGTTATGAAGCCATTAGATCTATTAATGGTGTTCAGTATGATACATTTCGAGATGTTTGCTTCTCTTTGGGTTTGCTGGATGATGTTAAAGAGTATATTGATGGAATTGTAGAGGCTTCTTTTTGGTCATCAGCTCATTCTTTAAGATTGTTGTTTGTGAGTTTGTTGTCTTCAGAATCTGTGTCGCGACCGGAAATTGTTTGGCAAAAATGTTGGAAACATTTATCTGATGATGTTCTCTATAACCAACGAAAGTTGAGAAATCAACCCGGTAAGTTATAATTGTTATGTTTATAAAATTTTATTGTATAATTTAATAATTTCAAATAAGGGCTAATTGTATCACCTTCTTTGATGTTTCCAGGTTTGGTGCTTAATGATGATGATATTCAGAATTTTGTGTTGGCAGATATTGAAAAGTTGTTGTTGAATATTGGAAAAATTTGTGTGATTACCATGGTATGCCTTATCCAAAAGCTGAGTATTTTGAATCATGTGATAATAGATTAATTTTGGATGAGTTGTGTTATGATCGTGAAGCTTTAGCAAGAGAACACTTGGACTTTCTTTCAAAATTCACTGATGAGCAACTTCATGTTCATGATACGATAATGTCATATGTGCATTCATCTAAGGGAGGAATGTTTTTCGTTTATGGATATGGAGGTACTGGTAAAACTTTCATATGGAGGTCGTTGTCAGCAGGGATTCGTTCGAAGGGTTTTATTGTGTTAAATGTGGCATCCAGTGGCATAGCCTCTTTATTGTTACCTGGTGGTAGAACATCCCACTCTCTCTTTAAGATTCCTATCATTGTGAATGAAGATTCGATGTGCAATATAAAACCTGGTAGTGCACTAGCTGAACTTATCGTTCGTGCTAAGCTTATTATATGGGATGAAGCTCCTATGATTCATAAACATTGCATAGAAGCCATTGATAGGACTTTAAGGGATATTATGCGTGTACGCGGTGAGCACAGTTTGGAAAAACCATTTGGTGGAAAAACAGTGGTTTTTGGAGGTGGCTTTGGACAAATATTGCATGTGGTTCCTAAGGGTAGTTGACAAGATGTTGTGAATGCTACCATCAACTCTTCATACCTTTGGAGTAGTTGTACAGTTCTGAGGTTGACAAAAAACATGCGACTGTTGAGTCTTGAATCTTCTGATGACGCTTCAAAACTGAAGGAATTTTCTTCGTGAGTTGCTTCTATTGGTGACACAGTTATTGGTGGTCCAAATGATGGTGAAGTGGTTATTGATCTCCCTTCTAATCTTATATTGTCTAATGTTGGTGATCATCTGAAAATTATCGTTTCGAAGATTTATCCCTCTTATATGAATCCTGAAGAGTTAAGCAATTGTTTGCATGATCGTGCTGTACTTGCTCCCACATTGGACGTTGTTGATGAGGTTAACCAATACATGACTTCTTTGGATCACAACCAAGGTAGAGTATATTTGAGCTCTGATAGTATTTCAAACTTAGATTCAACTTCGAATGGTTCTAATGAGATACATTCAGTTGAGTTTTTGAATAATTTGAAGTGTTCGGGTACACCTAATCATGAATTGTTGTTGAAAGTTGGCACTCCTGTGATGTTGTTAAGGAACATTGATCACTCAAATGGGTTGTGTAATGGCACCAAATTGATAATTACAAGGTTAGGTGATTATGTTTTGGAAGGAAAAGTATTGGGTGGCCAAAAGAGAGGAAATAAAGTGTTGATTCCTAGAATGGCTTTGATACCTTCTGATGAAAGGATACCATTCAAATTCCAACGACGACAATTTTCGTTGGCTGTGTCGTATGCGGTGACTATTAATAAGAGTCAAGGTCAATCTCTCTCTCATGTTGGATTATTTTTGAAAAAATCAGAGTCAAGGACAATCTCTTTCTAGAGTCACAAGCCGTTAAGGTCTGAAGATTTTAGTTTGTGGAGATGATGTTGATAGTAGAAATGATTCTACTGTTAATGTTGTTTACAAAGAAGTTTTCCAAAATTTATGAAATGTTGGTTTGTTGTTTTTCTATGTTTTTGTTTGCATATGTGAATATCTATGTTTTTGTTTAGAAGAGATTATGAACTTTTTATATGTGAGAAGAATATTATTTTTTTGTCTTTGGTCTTTTACGGTATTGTTTTTATTTGTATATCGAGTAGTTTTTGATCCACCATTTTCTTCTTTTTCATATATTTTACGTTATAATACTACACCCATATTAGATATTAAATTTATTAAATTGTATAAGATCGTATGCTGAATATTAATTTTTGATATTGGTGATATTGGTATAAATGTTCATATTATTTATAATAGTATCAATACTTATTTTTCAATTAGAATACTTTAATCGGCGGATATTTTTTAGTGTAAAATATTTTAAATTATTTTTATAAATTATTAGTATTTGTTAAAATACAAGCAACGAATTGATTTTCTTTTCAAATCAAACATGGGTCAACAGTTTGGGTTTGCAATATGGACTTTAAAAAATCAATTCAATATTGCTGATGTCTTATTCAAAATGGGTCAACAATTTGGGATCGGAGTATTATTCATGCATATACTCATGTGCATCTAGATATGCATAGTACATTCACCCTAATTCATTTCAAATTATGATTAATTAAGTTTAGTTGAGAATTACTAATATATTATAACTGTGAACTACTAAACTATCATTAATAATTTAATGATTAAGTATTACAACATTGTTATATATTTGATTTAAGAGAACTTGTCACGTGTAAGGTTAGAGATGTTGATGCATACACCAGTTGATCCACCTGTGTAAAATTGCAACATAGTGCTTGACCCTTGGAGTATTTGCTCTTTTTCCTATGGAATAATATGTCTAATATGAGTTCTCATTGACCATTTCATATAACGGTAGTCGTACAAATGTTAGTCAACACGTTACAAATATTAGAAATATGGTGGGTGTGAATTGGTCTAGTGGCAGTGGTAGAGCACGAAGTCAAATGTCTCATGTTCGAGTCTATGGTAACGCGTTCTTTGAATATATGTTTGTTTCCTGATAAGTCGTATTCTTAGCCTTGGTTACTGGTTAGTATGTCGTGATTTATATGTATTATCCGCAAGAAAAGTTGCCTAAGTGTGCAGGAAAAGAGTCTCAATCATTAGGAGAAGGTTCAGACAACTCAGGTGGAAAAGAGCGCTAGAAGGGTGTGATACTGACCAAAATTTTTGCAAGAGAGAAGGCTCGAGACAGAGAAGAATGATTGCTGGGATGATCAACCATAAACAAGGGCAAAATAGTCAATTTGCGAAGGAAGTCTACCCTAAAAGTAAGGGCAAGCCTCCCTATAAAAGAAGCCACTTGGAGAGAGAGAAGGAGTTCGACCACTACACTTAGCTAGAATTCTCTCTCGGAAGATCAGTTCCTTCAGCATTGTCTACGTCTTTTCATTCCTCGCCACAGCCATGGTCACCTGAAGTTCCAAACGTCCACCGGAGAATCATCATCCACCGTTCCAGCCACTTCATCTCGTAGTAGTAGCAGTTTCATCGTCCGGAGTGGCAAAACAATCTTTAATCGCATCCTTAGTTTAATCTTTACTTGCTTTCTTCTTTGGATCTGTTGCAAACTTGATTCTTGTTATCTTTTGAAGTATTTCGTTAAGATCCAAACGTTTTTAGTAATGAAGTTTGTTTTACGCATCTCTTTTTGGTTCGAATCTGCTTCATTCTACCTAGGTAGGTTAAATCTATTTATCGCGTTTATTTTCTAAGTGTTTACGCATGTCTTCGTTTGAGTAGGCTAGATCTGGGTTTGTTAACTGGAATTTCGAGTTTCTCATTCGGTTTAAGGTTTCGTGCATGAGTTTTTCATTTTGCGTTACTGTTGTCACCTTGCATGCTAGCCAGTAGAAGTGGGTTGAGGAATTTTATTGATACCAGGTTCCAGTCGTCGTGCCAACGACTCAGCTAGGTTGGGATTTTCATCCTGATCAGTTGGATACACCCTTAAATTAACACAGCACCCGAAAACCCACTTTTTCATTTACTAATCAAAAAATTAAACATGGATCAAGCATAGTTATTAATATCAGAGTTTAAACTAACAATATCTTCCTACGTATGTATTGAAAGGATTACTTGTAATCTCTATATTGATTTAATAGAATTTTATCTGTTGAAAGAGATCACTAGTTTCTCCTTTGATATGCTCCCTCAATTAAAGTTAAGTAACAGGATTAATGAAACTTAATTTGTCCAAAATATCTGTGAAAATGATTGAGGTATTTACCTTGGTCAATATATCTGCTAATTGTTCTTCTGATAGAACAAAAGACAATTCGATAATAGCCCATCAATATTTTCTTTAACAAAATATTGATCAACTTTTACATGTTTGATTCTATCATGTTACAGTCGAGTTCTCTAAAATATTGTAGCCTTATTGTCACAAAATAATCAACATTCATGTATAGGAGTAAACTCAATCTCAACCAATGACTAACTCTTAATTTGTTACAAGCTATACCCGCAAGTGTATGGGGCTAGTGTAGTAGAAAGTAAAGAATATCTGATAAACACGGTTTTCGCATGTTTGTAAGACCTAGATTTGGCTCGTTTTGAATGTCAATCATGCATATTATGTCCATTATTGCTTAAATTTCTATATTTTGGTATCTTGACGTATTTGTGAGAGATTACAAAAAAAAAACTTGGAAAAATGTACTTCCTCAGTTCCATAGCAATAGAGTCATTTTGCCATTTTGGTACGTACCATAGTAATAGAGTCATTTCCCTTTTTAGTAAAAGTCAATACATTTTTCCAAACCTACTTTACTCTCTCTTACTTTTTTCTCTCTTCATCTCTCTACCTTTTTCATTTTTCACTTTATTCTCCATTTACTTAACTCACCTAACACAATTTTTCTTAATCTCCGTGCCGAAAAGAAACGTCTTCATGATGACACTATGGAACGGAGGGAGTACAAAATAGCCAAAACTGAAGTCCGGACCCAACAAGATGTACAGCAGCCTTAATTCGAGCCAATTAAAGCATCCCATTTTCTTCACCTTTGAAAGAGCTTCACGTACTGTATCTTGCACATCTTAATTGGAGTTCTGTTGAGAAAGTTATGACCATTCTACGAACATTATGCAGAGTAGTCAAAAGCTTAAAGAAATTAGGCAGAAATTCAAGGAAGGAAAGAAACTATTGTCTGTCCGGAGCCTTTGTCCTAGTGGCAAAGAGCTTAGACATTGTGACTGAGGTGTCGAGTTCCTCTTATCAACATTAACGGAACTGAATTTCCTCCAAAAAAAACATTCTAGAGTATGGAGCCGCATACGGTGAAATCACTCATTATAAAAGTTTACTCAACACAGTTTTGTGTGTGAGTTGGTCAAGCGGTAGAAAGGTTAATGCCTGAAGCCAAAGGTCTCAGGTTCGAGTCCTTCGCGGCGGGGCCTTTAAATTTAAATTCATTTACACGAAAAAAATTAAAAATATTGCCTTATGAAGCCAAATCTCTTCTATTCCTTGTAGGATTCAATTCTTACCATGTTTAAACCTTTTTCAAGCCTATATATACCTTATAACCTTATTCATATTATTCATCTCTGAGCCTCAATCGGTCTCCATTTCTACACACAAATTCATCCCTAATTATGAGTAGCTCTGAAGACTACACATAGTTCATGCTTGTTTAGGCAACAGAAGACTGCACATAGTTCATCCTTATCTATGAATAGTAGTAAACATCTTTTGTGGAGTTTTTGGTGAAGGCTACTTTGATTATGTTTTGATTAATTGATTGAAATTTTTCTTAGTTCTTGTGACTATTTTGACTATTCTTGTGCTTTTATTGTTCTTTTGTTTGGTAAGCTCTAGAACTATGGTCGTTTAGCTATATTAATCGAGATATAGGTAGTTTTCATGTTTAAATATATAATCATCACTTAGATTATCTGCACGCTAGAGAGAAGATACCCTAGTTAAGAGGCTTGGGTCCATAGGAGCTACAAAAGTTAGATTCTAAATATTAAATGGAGACTTAAATACTCTCTCCGTCCCGAGGTAATTGAGTGGTATCCTTTCTTGTCTGTCCAAAGGTAGTTGAGTCATTTCCTTTTGTGGTAAAAATTTTATTTCTTCTCTTTCTCTTCATCTCTCTTACTTTATTTCCTATCTTAGTTTACTCTCTCCATTTTAACCTTTAATTACAATTCCTTAAATCACGTGCCCAAAAGAAATGCCTCAACTACCTTGGGACGGAGGGAGTATTAAAATTTAATCAACTGGGTAGGTGCACTCAAGAGGAAGACTTATCCTATAGTAGACACTTTCCTAATAATCTGATAGATATGTAAAGGTAGAGATTCTGTGAGATAAATAATATTTAGTTGTTGTAGTTGGATCTTAAAACTCTACATTATTCGTATGCTTTATATATTTGATTCTATGCTTTCTATTACTACCTCCGTCCCACAACAAGAGTCACATTTGGTGCGAGCACGAGTTTTAAAAATTGTAAAGAAAAGTGGTTTGAATAAGTTAGGGGACTATGGGTCCACTTGTATATAATAGTTTTATAATACAATGTGAGTGGAATAAGTTAGTGGAATGTGGAGCATACTTATGATTTATGTTAATAGTGAAATGTGACTCTTATTATGGGATGGGCCGAAATAGCAAAATATGACTCTTATTGTGGATGAATGTAGTACCTATTTAGTTGTTTATGTCTATTTAATTTTGTCAAACCAAAAACCCCTTATCTTTAGTAGTATATGACACATAATATACGATAATACTCCCTCCATCCTAACTAAGTTGAGTCGTATTCCTCTTTGTGATGTTCCAACTAAGTTGAATCATTTTCTTTTTTAATAAAAAAGTAAACATCCAAGCACTGTTACTTTATTCCACTATCTACTTTACTCTCTCTTTATTTTTTGTACTTTATTCCTTTCTCCTACTTTTCATCACAATTTCTTAATCTCCGTCCCCTAAAGTTATGTCTCAACTTAGTTGGGACGGAGGGAGTATATGATAGTCAGTTGCAATCCTATTTCTTGTATTTGATATCCTAGTACTTACTTTTAGCTATACTATCTCTACACTGTATACTTGCAGTTAGTTGTAGTGCTAACAAAAAGTGCATCAGTATCGTATCCACGAAGACTATAGTTCCAAGACCTAAGTACTGCAACTAAATCTCGATCACTAACTATACGACCAACGTGAGATGAGTTAAATGACAAAATGAGAAATAAAAAGAAAAAATAAATCAAAAGAGCAAATATAATACAGTATCAAATGGAGGTAGAATCATGTGGATCAGATGATGATGACTCTATGACAATTTGTGGTCAATCAGTCTATGAGTTGTGCGGACTAGGGTCTCAAAAGTTGTTAAGATATCACTAAGGCAAATCATGTCTTCTCCTGAAGTACACGATTTGCAGGTTGCAAGCTAGGCCCAGAGTCTCCTTCTAATAAAAGGGTTTGTTTGCTTAATTAGAAAACAGATATGAGCTTAAGTTGTTGCATTTCGCTTGTTTGCTATGCAATTATTAATTTCTTGTTGGCCCGAGTTTACAGAGCGGCCCGCAATGTTTTCAGAAATGCAGTGTTTTCAAATCTGCCTAAAGTGGTGATTTATCATTTCTACCCATCCTTTTTTGACTCAACGTCAATTTTTCCCTCTAACTTGATTGGATTTCATCCTTCTACTAGAAGTACATATTCTACTTGGCAGACGTAGTACGTATTTCTTTGCTCCAATGGAATTTGCCATCATTCCATTGATAATTTTAACAAATGATAAAGCCAAATGCATGTTCAATTTGAGGCGCAGATCATCCATGCTATTGGAAAAGCAATTCATCCATGAAATTGGGCAAACATGAATTTTGGCGAGGATGAAGGAAATTATCCATTTGCATGACCTTCTTTAGAATTTGGGAGAATATGAATTTCAGGTCAACACAACTGGCGGAGCACTAGACTCCGACACATCCACGGTATAATCTCAATTTGTTGCTCGTTTCAAAGAAATTTTGGGGAAAATTTTGAAATACTCAAGCTAATTCAGGTTACATCTCTATTTGTTTGATTAGTTCTTTTTATTGTTCACTTTAAGATTTTGTGTATATATTTTTATAAGTGTTATGTGTATGTGTTATTGGGCATAATTTCCATGATTTATTTTAATGTTTTTTTATTAGAAAAATAAAATATGTTCACAGTTTATATGCTCCCTCCGTCCCATAAAAATATAGATATTTGGGACGGCACGAGAATTAATGCATATTTAATAAAGTAAGAGAGATAAAAAGAAAAAGTAATTATAATTTTTGTTAGTGGAGAATGAAGTCCACATAGAAAGAAGTTATCAAAAATTGAAAGAAATATTTTTATGGGACATCCCAAAATAGAAAAAAGTCCTTATTTTTATGGACGGAGAAATTATTAGTTGGAATTGAAATTTTACATATTTTCACATGTCAAAAATGCATTAACAGGACACATCAAATTGGACCGCCAACTTGGTATACCATGACCACTAAATATTTTCTCAATCTATGGGGGTATTTGTATGTGAATAACTTCAATCCAATTGTGATTCTGCATACCAACTTTAAAATCCACCTATAAATTACCATAAATCATAATTCAACAATTGAAATTATTTAATGTAGTATAATACGATGTTGTTTCGCTGTTTAAAACGTAACGTCATCTTAATTGACATTTGATAATGTTACATAAATAAATAATCAAACTACTTTGGTATCAAAATCTTGATTAGTTGCACTTTTCTATATTATCAAGACCTAGAACCGGTAATATTAATCTTTCTCGGCCATCACTAGAGTCACCTCCACCACCTAGATCGCCTCCGGGGCCCACTCCGATAATTTATCGAGAGATCCAAGTTTTCTTCCACCAAGTTTCCACCACCAAGTTTGGGGATCTACTCTCATGTGTGATGTGATGAAAATAAGACTGTTTTCTTCCCACTACAACACCATTCTGTGTCTCATAGCATCACATGAGTCGTCTGATTAAGCGATTAATGTTTGAAATAGTAGGTAGGAGCACACAACTCAATTTTCACAATCATGGTTTAACAAATATACCAAATTCGATTCTAATGAAATGTACGTCAACATAACAGAAAAGGTTCAACACAGGTTATATGTAAAGATACCGACAAATACAAGCGAAACCTGCAGCAAGTCTTCCACATAATGTATATGAGAAGGGATAGAACTACCAAGAACCCTCAGCGCCCAGGGTGGGATTTTTGAAAGCATTGAAATCCCAGAAGGTCTTCAATGAGTATGGCTCCGAAACTGTGAAGCCCTCCTCTGTGATCTTCGCAATCTGGAACCAAGATCCATTATTAGGAACAAAGTCTAGGCAATTTCTGAATGAGTCAATACTAATAGTAAGAACGTAGGAACCAATTTTTTTATGCCAAGTCACATCTATAAGTATGATGTTTGAGAGCATTGTTTTCAAGTTATCTAAAGTAATCATAACCCAAGAGATAATAGTTCTGTAATGTGTTTTAAAAGACCTAACTAAACAAGCTCTAACTGTTTTCTAATTGGTAGTTAAATCACTGGTGTTATTAGGCTATTAATATTCTGACCTCTGAGTTGGTATTTTGCCTAGTCAAACATATAGATGGATTACTACTCTGGTTAAAACAATATAGTACTATGATACACACCATTCACCATTCACTATTACACCAAAAAGATTACATATATATGCACATGGTTGAACCAACAAACATAAGCATACATTTCTTCCCAACACTCGGAACATAGTAGCCAGCCGAAGGAAGAGGTCAACAGGTACCAATATTTAACAATGGATTTCCTAAACAAAAGGATTATACTGGAGACATGATGGTCCATGAAAACAAACTGAACTATTTGAGCTCTAGAGAACTACTCCCTAACCAGACCTGTCTGTTTCGGAGAGACAATGTCATTAAATTAATTTATATCCAATAAGATCCTAACCAAATACATATACAGAATAACCAAATTAAATTTCATGAAATATGAACCATACCTGAAGTTTGTTGACAGCTGACCTATCACGGTAAAGAAGCACGCGCATGCATTTCTCTAGTAATTTCACACCTTCTTCATACGTCAGGTTCTCATGCCACTCATCACGGAGAATTGGCCTGGCCAAGTGGTTCCCAAATCCAGTTGCAACATGGTCGTCCTCATAATGTACGCCAATCATGCTTACCTGAAATTATATAACGAGAAAGTAAAAGCCCCTAGCTAGGACTAAATTTCAGTAACATGAGACAGAAAACTTAAAAACAATACGTACTGTTCCAAGATACTTCTTTCCATTTTTTATACCACCAAGTACAAGTGAATTCCATAGCGGATTGAACTTATTACGGCGATTATACATCACCCTTGTGAGATAGTTGTGCACCTCTTTAGGACCAAGGGAGTTTCCATCATCCCACATGTTGTCAAACAAGCTACATTCACAAAGCAAGCAGAAAATTGAGTCATATACAAATATCCAGTTACCATAAAGTAACATGAGCAGTTCAAAGAGTATTCACAATCAAAGAGATGCCCTTACATCAGCTCATCAAGGTAGCGCATGATCTCCTGAAAATCACTGATTTCGCCACTAGCACCAATGACAGAATGTTTCCCCACTGCCTTTAGTCTCTCCACAGACTTGTAACGAAGGGTAGACCCATATGAACCTATTATAAAAGAGCACTATGAACATTTATGGTATGCTAAGAAGCAGCCAAAGCATCTACCTTACACTAGTCAGCCAAAACAACAAAATCAACCATAGAATTACACCAAATCATACTTTTTCAACAGCTAGCATCACTACAACAATGAGGAACGAGATCAAGTAGGGAACATATGCTAAGAAGCAGCAAAAGCATCTACCTTGCACTAGTCAACCAAAATAACAAAATCAACCATAGAATTACACCAAATCATACTTTTTCAACAGCTAGCATCACTACAAAAATGAGGAACGAGATCAAGTAGGGAACGTATGCTAAGAAGCAGCAAAAGCATCTACCTTGCACTAGTCAACCAAAATAACAAAATCAACCATAGAATTACACCAAATCATACTTTTTCAACAGCTAGCATCACTACAACAATTAGGAACAACATCGAGTAGGGAACGTATGCTAAGAAGCAGCCAAAGCATCTACCTTACACTAGTCAGCCAAAATAACAATATCAACCACAGAATCACAACCAAATCATACTTTTTCAACAGCTAGCATCACTACAACAATGAGGAACGAGATCAAGTAGGGAACGTATGCTAAGAAGCAGCAAAAGCATCTACCTTGCACTAGTCAACCAAAATAACAAAATCAACCATAGAATTACACCAAATCATACTTTTGCAACAGCTAGCATCACTACAACAATTAGGAACAAGATCAAGTAGGGAACATATGCTAAGAAGCAGCCAAAGCATCTACCTTACACTAGTCAGCCAAAATAACAATATCAACCACAGAATCACAACCAAATCATACTTTTTCAACAGCTAGCATCACTACAACAATGAGGAACGAGATCAAGTAGGGAACATATGCTAAGAAGCAGCAAAAGCATCTACCTTGCACTAGTCAACCAAAATAACAAAATCAACCATAGAATTGCACCAAATCATACTTTTTCAACAGCTAGCATCACTACAAAAATGAGGAACGAGATCAAGTAGGGAACGTATAGAAGCAGCCAAAGCATCTACCTTACACTAGTCAGCCAAAATAACAATATCAACCACAGAATCACAACCAAATCATACTTTTTCAACAGCTAGCATCACTACAACAATTAGGAATGAGATCAAGTAGGGAAATCCTCTAATGTTTTTGTTTGTTATACATAATAGTTTCGATCACTTTCAATGTTGTCAAATAGCGGCTATGGCGGGGATATGGCACTATAGCATATCAGTTTTTAATGAAAACGCCATCGCCACAACGATACATGGCATTTTTCTGTGGCGGCCGCCATGCCCGCCACGGTCGTGGCGCCATGGCGCCACCATATCCCGCAATGGCGGTATTTTAGGCCAATTTTGACTTTTTTGGTGCTAATTTTGACTTTTTAATGGGGCTTTTTACATTTTAATTGAATTTTGCATAGGCCCAAAACTAAACCAGCCCACCCCAACAATTCTAACCCATTTAATATTTAATTAAAATGAAAAACTAAACCCTAATTCAACCAACGGCTACTCCTTCCACAATCTGCCGCCCAACCACTCGCCGCCGCCGCCTCCAGCAGCCCATCACCCTACAGCCCCTCCTATTCACAATTTGTCATCTAAACCCCACTCATCCCCACTCAGCCACCGCCCAGCCACTTGCCCCCGCCGGCCCCGCCGCCGGCCCCTCCTATTCACAATCTACCTCCTAAACTCCACTCAAAGAAGAGGAAAGAATCTTCTACATCTAGTACAAGTTGTCTTAGAGTTTCTAAGAAAAAAGAACCTATCATACCTAGTAAAGGGAAAGGGAAAAGGAAAAGGCTTGAGCTTGAGGATGAAGATGAAATGGATGTCGATGATAGTGATGATGATGAACTAGAAGACTATGTTGAGCTTGATGATTGATGTCTATTGAGCTTATCATGGTTTTATGTTTTGTTGAACACTTGAACTAAAGACTTTAATTACTAGACTTTTATATAATTGCCTTCTATTTTATGCTTTATTACATATTTTTAGAGTTTTTAATGTTATATTTTTATTATTTTCTAATTTTTTGAATTATATATGAATATATAAATATTATTTAATATATTTAATTAATGACCGCCATATCCCTGTGGCATTTTTCGGGCGAACCGCCATGGACCGCCATACTGCTTTGACAACATTGATCACTTTCATGAGAACCAACCTCCCATATCACTATCTTCAGAGAATATACATTCTAGAAAACTAAAATTCCACATGTTAAAAGTAGTTATACATATTGCAGAACCAACCTCCCATATCAGCAGCAAAGAGAAGGCCATCCTTGTACTTAATCCCAATCACAGAGGTCCCTGTAACATATGGATACCTACACAAAAAAAATCCATCATTACATCCATTCATTCACACGAAAACATGTAACTGAGCAATAATGGCTCGAATCAAACTAACCCTACAAATTACACCAGAAATTGAAGAAAAAAATGGTTCGCTCCTCATGTTATCATATAGAGGATACTATAAAAATCAAAATCGGGACAGCTAAAACCCTATTTCCTAAGATAAAATAATAATCAGATCTTCGCAAGTAAATAATCATACAGAGTTCTTTGAGAATCGGCTTCCGAACCGAGCAAATTGTTCTTAGCTGGAGCTGAATCGGCCAACTGCAAGCATTTTACCCCAGAAGATTAGAAAAATAAAAAAATTGAAAGAACAAGAACGATAATAGCATCAGTTTTATGCAATCACACGAACATAAAAATGCAGATCAGTGTAAACTTACATTCATCATTGTAATTTATGTAGCAGTTTCTGAAACGTTGATGAGAAACGAAAAACAATTTCTTTCTGTAAATCAGATGAACTGTGTTTATTAGTCAGAACTAAGTTTTCCCTTTCCTCAAGAAATCAGTGGGCTTTTCCTCGGATGGGCTTTAAGATAATAAACATAAGGCGTAACATAATTTTCTATGCTTTTGGGCTTTCATTTGGTCCAATAAAAGGTCAATTTGATGGGATGGTTGTATATAATTAATTAATGCATATTATTCCCTCCTATCCACGATTTTTATATATTTTGGATGTGCCAATTTAAATGATTCATTCATTTTTTATCAAAAAATTACATATCTCATCTCTCTTATTCTTTCTGTTCCACGTAGGGATGTCAATTGGGCCAGCCCAGCAAATTTTGGGTTAATCGGGTGCGTGCACTACTAAAAAATCATCATTTTCACTTAAAAATGTCAGCATATATAATTTTTTGTTACATTTCATCTATAATCACAGTTGGTGCAAGTGCATTAACAAAAGATGTAATAAGAGATTAAGTGTAACGATAAAGCTTCTAATACTTCATCTGAAAACGTAATGTAAAACTACTTGCAGTGTCACTCGAGAGTGTGATAAGACGTAATCTGAGATTACACTATCTTACTACACGTGAAAATTTACAAAATACCACCTGTGAATAGTTCTAATTACATCCCCACCCCCTAATCGTATGTAATTTACATTTGTCACCTACAAATTTCCATAATTTACATATTGATCCGTCAAATATTAAAAAAATATAATTTCTATCCTTTAAAAGCTTAAAATTTACATTTTTTAATATGTAATTATTTTTGTTACTTCCAATTAGTACAAAATACATAATAAACTATTATTAATAATCCAACAAACTTTTATCAACAAATCATCTAAATAAAATATAAAATTCGAATATATAAAAATCCAAAGTATTTCAAAACTCTAAACATGCATTCCAACAATGTGAAATGTCAATTCATTTTCTTCTTAAACTATGTGACCATACTAGTACAAACTATAATTAAATCTGTGAGCCTCTTCTTCCTACTTGTCCAAAGAACAAGTTCCTCTGCAACGTGCCCTGAAAAAAAATTAAAAATTTTAAATTACTATCATGAGTTGAAAAGTTACATGTGTTCTATAAAATAAAACCTCAATTAAATAAACTTCCTAGAACAAATTTATTAACACTGAAAGAAACACTAAACAGAAAAGCCTTAGTTAATAGTGTTAAATATCTAAGGGCTTAACAATATAAAATATTGTAGTCACAAATAAAACTTATAAAATAAAAAGTAGGACGTAACATGAATCAGTAATACAAGTAACATAATTAAGAGCATAAACCAAGATTGATCATGTAATCATTATAATTAGTTAACTAATTAACAATAGATTACCTTGAATCCATATGCAAATCAACATATTGCCACTACTCAATAGGCGTCACCTACATATATAAGTTGAAAATATACTTAGAATCAAACTAAAATGCATTTGGTAATTATATAGTAGCAATAAATAATAGATAGAGAATACCAAGGAACATGGCCAAGCAACCGTATCACCAATTGTTTGGGAAAGCTCTTGAAAGTTGTCATAAGGCCTAATCAATTGTTCCTTCGGCTCAATCACAACTTTAACACTAATTTCACACCAATTCAATCCTAACATTTGTCCGCCAACCTTTTTATTTGGATCAATGCTCTGAATAAATCCTTTAGCAACGATTTTCTGTGTGAAAATACTTCTCAAGGAAACATATTTTCCAACCTCCAAGAAACAAAAATAGATAAATAAGCATTTTAAATCTCTCTATATATAGGACTATGATATATATATTTCAGAACTGTAAAAAAAATAATGATACCTCATAAGTTTGAGCCGTCGTAGAACGTAGTGAAAGAGATTCGGATGCTATCGCATTTGGCCTTGCGTCTGCTTGTGAAGCACGAGGTCTTTGTTGTGCTCCAAGCATTGCCTCTAGTCGTGCATTTTTTTCTCTGTACTCACTTAGTAAACGGTCTGATGTGTTTATAGGAGTCCCATTCCATACATCTGAGGGACACACTCCTTGGCCCATTATTCTTACCTGACCAGGTTTGTCCTTCCCTATAACTTGGGCAAATATATCATTTGGAGCAATTACATTTTCAGAATCTTCAGATAGTTGATCCCTACATTCTGCCATAGCTGTCTGTTTATATAACAAAAATTAATGTATAGATTAAAATTAGTACATACTAAATTTGATATAATGAACATATCAATAACACATACAATTTTACTCGAGACAACGTCACTTGAGTTTCCATTTGAAGAAACAAAGCACGAACGAAATAGTTGAGCACGAGTCGGGCATCGTCCTTGTTCCTTTGTCTATGAATATGTATATTATTAGGTTACTAATATATTGTAAAAAACAATGATAAAATTAAATATATAAGAAATAAAACATTACCAATTTGGCCTTAACTTGCGCAAATGACGTTTTTCTGTTCTTTGATTCATTACCTTTTTTGCTCGAGCAATTTTATTTCTTTTACTTGTATTCTTAAAGCAAGTAAAAAAGGATTAGTAAATTCACAGTTTAAATGAAATGATTATTATATATATGTATTAAATATACCTTTGCCTTATCTGTTCTCCAATAAGCAAGGAGATTGATCCATTGATCTTCAGAAACTCTATCATCTCGGTCATGTATTAAATGCTCAATAGATACGTCGGCCCAATATCGTGGTTTTAAATGATGCTTCCAAGTTCTCCATTTAAGTCCGATGGAGGCTAAGATCCACTTCTCGGCAATGATAGGCATCTCGAACCGCGACTGCATGACACAAAGTCAGCCAATGTTAAAAATATGTATATATAATTGACTAGCTAAATGATAATTAAATAACCTTAGCTTTCTTTAAATGTTATTACCTTTACAATATTGAGCATCTCATCTTTATTCTCCTTTGGCATTGCGTGCCAACTTTTAATATCTAATGGACATTGATGGCCATTTCTTGCAATCGTACCTAAGAAATGACAAAGCTTGCTTTTCTCACCACCTATAGGTTGACCAAACTCGTTATATTCAACTGACATGAGGGGTAAGTTCAAAGGACGACCCCATATATTTTTCATATAGGTAGGGCCTCTACTTTCCTTTTCAACAATGCTAGCTCCAAATGCACCGTCTTGAAGCATAAAAAAAAATAATAGGATTAGTCTAAGAATAAAAAAGCTTACATAACTAATCACAGTGGTTGATTGTCCATTACCTTCATCTTCCTCTTGTTCAATGTCAATACTCATATCCTCATGGTTTGAATGTGTGACTGTGTTTGACTCTTCTTGATGTATGTTTCTAGTATAAACTCTTCTGCCTAATGTAGTCCTAGTAGTAAAATCTGCATATCATTATAAAATATTATGTTCAAATAAGTAAAATTATTTCATGTACAAAAGTAAGTCCACAGATAAACTTAACACACAAAGAGGAGAGACGCGATAAATGCAAGCTCCTTTGGCAAAAAATAATGAAAATGAAGAAAATCATACAACCTACAGATCACCCTATCCATTTGACACAAGGCTAATAACCCGAGAAGCATCAACGATAAATTCAGTAATCAGACACTATATGCCTATTTTATATCCTTACTGATAAATTACAATAGACAAAGGCAAAATCAGCAGTGGAAAAACAATGCACAAAAGGATCAAAGATAAATCTCCATGCTACATTTCACATTCAAAGTAAAAAAAAGACCAGGTTATGCACGCCAGTAATATAAAACTAGTAAATATATATATAAAAATTATAACACATCTTAAACAAAACACCCACAACATGAATCCCTCTCTTTTTAACTAAACACATTCAAGAAACATGAACATCCAAAATACAAAACTCACCTATCTACAAACAGCAGTGTAATGTGTAAATAACCCAATTTGGAAAAGAATATCATACACCAAAAATCAAATAAAACCAACTGTTGAGCATGAGCATGTTCTATCCAATTGTCTTTTTTACCTTCAGGATTTGTCAATCTTTGATGTGATATATTTGGTTCGTCTTGTAAACGAACATTTTTTTTACATTGCCTTCGTCCTTTAGAAGCCATAACTGCATACATTAGAGTAATAAAATAAGTATAGACAACTTTTAGGATTGAACGATTAGAATACTGAAATGAAATGGAAGACTATAGTATGTCGCCTTATTTAGTCTCTACAAATTTCATATACGAATTGAACGATTCAAAAATTCAATTACACAACAAAATGTAGAAAATTAAAAAGAAGCATTATAACAATCTGTAAATAGGACAAGGAAGATAAAAATACCAGAATACTCCTCACCTTTGCTGAGTAATCTGAAGCTTCTTCTGTATTTTTTCCGTCAAGAAGGTGTAGAGACTCTTGTGAGAGAGATAGGGTTTAGTTCTAGTAGGCGTCATAAAATACTGATTAAGTACCGCCACTATTTCTAATTCCTATGAAATAAGTACTATTTTAGTGGGAAAATTGCCGCCTCTATTTTTAATTATTTATGCACTTTTTAAACTTTCTATTCTTTCAACAAATTAGTGCTTAAATGTAAGTATAATATTTGACGGATTGCCACTTTCTAATTCCCATGTAATATTTTAGTGGGAAAATTGCCGTCACTTTTAAAATTTTCTACTCTTTCAACGAATTGCCACTATTTCTAATTCATATCTAATATTTTAGTGGAAGTTTCATGCACTTTTTTAATTTTATATTCTTTCATCAAATTAGTGCTTCGATGTACTATTATAATAATTGACTAATGTACATATTATTATTGTCATTACTAATTTATAATTACATAAACTTTGATTCCGTCTTTGTCAATTATATTTTGAATAATTTGTTTAATTACTTTCTTCATTAAGTAAAGTTCATTAGCAATTTGAAATTTTCTTTTTAGAGTCATGTATAAGTATTTGCCTTTAACAACTTCCGTGAGTTAAAAATAGGAGCAAATCACCATTGTTGTACTTAATAGAAGTGAGTATAGGACTGTGAGTATAAGACTGTTGAACTGACATTTAACTATAGTGTGACATCAGTGCATGATATAAATGTGAAGAAAGGTCAATGTATTGTATGAGTATCTATCCTCACAGTTTTAATAAAATGTGACTACTTTAATGTAATAACAGGCCATTTTTGTAGTAGCACTCAATCGGGTTGTGATTTCTTTTGGGTTATAAAGGTTCAACCCTAACCCTAAAAGCTCAGGTTTTAATCGAGTTGCTGCCGATAAAATTAACATGCGATCAATCCAATAAATAATGGTGGAAATTAGTTATATTTATAAAATGTAAAACATTTAATTATGATAAATTTGATAATTAGAGATATATGCTTAAACTTAAACATAAATATGAACAAATATTAATATTTGGGATTTGTGCAAAATGAAGTATAAACATATTTTGAGAAAATTTAAAACATGTTTTAAGAAATTTATATATATTTATTTAGTGAATTTTAAGTTTCTAATTTAAAATTTTAATATATAATTTTTATATTTAATATAAAATTGAAATTTATTATTGTAGTTATCTATATTATAAAAATAATCAATGAAGTGACGAATTATGAGTCAAATAAATAGAACAAAGAAATTTTATCGGATTTTCGGGACAGCCCATCGGGTTTTCGGGGCCCTAATGAGTTGCGGGTTAATAGGGTGCCGGCTAAAAGTTTTCAACCCTAACCCTATAAATTTGGCAGGCTATTCGGGCCAGCCCACGGATTGCTGACTCGATTTATTTTAAACACGAGAATTACCCGCAAGTGTACGGGGCTATCGCAGTATAGGCAAGTCAAGAGTATCGTATCCACGAAGACAAATTGTGTAACTCAAGTACCACGAACCGATTTGTGACTACTATCTAGAAAATCCGGAAAGGTTGGTTTTGATTTTGAAAAACAATTAAACATAAACAAGACAAAAACACGCAACAAAAGACGGGTTTCAAGTAAGAGAACGAGGTAGAGTCTTGGATCCAACTACAACGAACACGATGTGAACAACTCAACAACTTCGATTACCCATTTGAAGTCTCTAGGATTACTAGGAAAGCCGCTAGTCTAGACTAAGCCCTCTCTCGAGTGCACTTAACCAGTTGATTAATCATTAATATTGAAGTCTCCTTCTAATACTTAACAATTAACTCCTTAAAACAAAAGGCTCAAGCCCTCACTCTAGAATTCTTTCTCTCGAATGCAAATTATCTAGGTGTTGTTCATTCTTTTATCAATCCTAATTAGGTATCTCTCGATTACTCAAAACTAGGTCAACAAACCCAATTGGTAGCTAAGCAATTGAATTGAAAAGGCACAAGAACGAAACAAAGAAATCACAAGAGCAAAGGTAATCAAAAGTCCATGAATTAATCACAAGCATTCATTGTAGTCTTCACCAAAACTCTACAAATGATTTAGCTACTCATATCCAAAGCAAATTCATAAGAGAAATCCATAGAAAGAGATTTGAACATAGTAAACTAATAAAGATACTCCCAAGGGTGAATTGAATGGGCAAATCGTCTTCGTCTTCAAACTTGTTAATGAATCGGATTCTTTGTCACTTCAATCTGCTCTCAAAAGGTGGAAACTGCTTCTGGGGCGTGTGGAAAGTATCCTGGAGTCGAACCCTAGGTCCTATTTATACCCGGGGTGAAAATAGAAGAAATTCAGCAGTTACGAGCAATTCGCCCGGCCGGGCGATTTTTGAGTAACAAAACGCCCGACCGGGCGTTCTTCTTATCACACGGCTTGGGCAAAACGCCCGGTCACAGAGGATACGCCCGGGTTGGGAGGCCAAACGCCCGGGCTGGAGTATAAACACGCCCGACCAGTTGTAGTAAAACGCCCGGCCTCCTGCTTTGGTACCAGTTTCGTCCGTTTCCACCTGTTGTGACTACAAAAACTCGACAAACTCATCAAAACACTAAAATAAGGGATCATAGATGAAAACTCAAGTAAAGTGCTACAAAATACTCAATTATGCACTTTCAAACATCCTATACACTTGCTAAACTACGAGTTTATCAATTGCGGGCTGCACTGACATCCCTAACTTCAAGTGATTGGATTCTTATTTTTGTTTGTCTTACTATGATTGATTTCTATTTTTAATAAAAAAAATATCTCAGATACTTTTTCTTACTTTATTATTTCTTTCTTTCTCCACTTTATTCTTTTTGTACTTAACACAATAAATATAATTTTCTTCAATCTTGTGCCAAAAATAAATTCACCACTTGTAGTTGGACGAAGAGAGTACTTTATTCTATCTTCACATTTATACGTTATTATCTCTCATACTTACTCTCTTTCCACCTAACTCTTTAAATATCATTTTATAAAAAAATCTGTGCCTGAAAAACATCTCACTTATGGCAGGACGGACATACTTAGTTTTAATTATCGCTCTAAGAACATCAACAACGGTGCTCTATGCGAAGGTATGGCCTTTCCATCGGGACGACACGCCATCGGAACACTAAGCATTCCGATGGAACGGTCATTCCTTCTTTGAGAGCACCGCTCGATCTAGTGGAACGACGCGCAAGCCCACGTGGCACGCTGTGGACGGGGCGGTGATGCCAGCATGCCCCCTACGAGTGGCCATCGTTTGGACAGTTGGATTTTTTTTTTCAAATTCATAAAAAATATAAAAAAATTTAGTTTTCCAAATTATTACCATTTTTTTTAACCCCCATAAATTGTCCATGAATACTCAATTCATGACCTATTTTTTTCACACCAAAAAAACTATCTCTCACTCATTTTTTCTCAAAAATTTCCATTTGCATTCTCAATTCAAGTATATCTAGAGGATGGGGACGGGACGGACCAAACCAAGCGATCCCCCAAACCTCCACGGTTGTTTTATCAGGAATGTTGTTCGTCGCTATAACGACCGACACTTTTTGTATGACGCGGTCACCGCCACCGCCGCCGGACCAAACCAAGCGATCCCCCCAAACATCCATAATTGTTTTATTGCATTACTCATGTCTCGTTTGAACATGTTGCCACCGCCGCCGGAAGAGTAATTATTTTTAGCTATTATATTAAATTATTTAATTTTTATTGTGATTATTAATTTTTAGGATTTTACTTGTGTAATTTTTAACTTTTAGGATTTTGTAATGCTATTTTCAGGTTTTTTTAATAATTTTTTATTAATAATATGTTTTTATGCTAATTATACTTTTAAATTGATGTATTGAAATGGTAGACTTATAAATAGTTAAAAAAATGAATGAATTGTGGAGGTGTTGTCCTTATTTAAGGAAAAAAAAATATAAAATGAATAAAAGTGGTGTGGGGCACATGAATAGTGTATGACATTCCTTAATTAAGAAATGTCATTGATGATGCTATAAGAGCATCCACAATGGGGTGAACGATAGCCCGCCCGATGCATCGTCCGCCCCATCGTCCGCCACTGTAGCTCTGCGGATGTGATACGCTCGGATTTTGCACTGTTTTAAGGCCATTATTTGGTCCGGTTTTTATGTCAAAGTCACTCTACACGTCCATTATTTGCATATTTTGTCTATTTTGGTATTTTGACGTGTTTTGTGAGAAATGTGCATGATTGAGCCAAAAAAGGGAGCCAAAACGCCAAGTTTGGGAATCTGGAGTCAGACGGCGACCGGCGACCGCCGCGGACGTGTGCGGCGACCGCCGGCGCGCCGGCGGACAGATCAATGCAGCGGTCCGCCTCGGAAAAATGTGCTTAGAAGAGAAGTCTCGCCTGGCGACAAGCCGGAGGATGTGCGGCGGTCCGCCGCCGAGGAAACAGACTCTCTGGAATCCAACGCGGCGACCGCCGGCCAAGGTGCGGCGGCCCGCCGGAAAAAGGCGGCGAATCCGAGAAGCCCTAGATTTGCGCCCAGTTTTACCATATTTTGGAGATTTTTTCCTTCTACAACAAGGCATGGATTTTCCCTACAAATAAGGCCTCAAGCTTCATCAAAAAAGGAGAGAACTTCTACTTGCAAAATAATTCGTAGAGATCAAGACCTAGAGTACTTCATTGGTGCAAGGAGTTGGAGAAGGATTTCAAGAACATCAAGAACGACAAGGATTCAACCTACGGGTTTTATTTGCTTTAGTTTTATGTTGAAATTGTCTTCCCTTCAATCTATGTTTTTAGCTTATTCAATTATGTGCAACTAAATTCATAGGATTCTAGGGATGTGTTAGTAACGACTTTGGTTATACAAGTTCCGTTTTCTATTTAATATCCGTTTTGTTTTTACTTTGTTTCTTCCCTAAGTAGTTTTGATGTTGCATGATTGAGTGACACAATCGTGTATGATTTAATATAACTTGCTTCATAACTGTGATAGAGTTCTAGCGAGTTAGATCCACTTAGTAGACACTACAATTAGCTTCCTTTAAAACGGCACTGTTAATTGAGAGTGAGGACTTTTTAAGGGTCATAGGAGCTTTTTGGAGTTACGTGTTAGGATCGACAACCCCAATCTTGTAATCAACGTTTGTTTCGCATGAGCATAACCTAGGTGACTCGTTCTATGAAAGTAATAACTGTGCTAGGGGTGCTAGGGTATTGTAGTTGGAATGTTGTATAACCATAACTGTGAACACACATCCCTGGGATTCCCTTATCTCTATTGTCTTTCTCTTGATTTATCTGCTCTTAGTTGATCTATGCTTTCTATTGTTTTCCGTTTTTCAAAAGTTTTCAAAACCAAAATGTTTTTCCAAATAGTGATTGAGTCTCAGTAGAGGATAGACACTTTGTGTTAGTCTTCCCCGTGTTCGATATCCGGTACTAACCTTTAGCTATACTATATATACTCTGTATACTTGCAGGTTTATTTAGTGCTAATAAAAAGTGCATCAGGATGATGGCTTCTCCTTCCTCCGCGGACGATGGCCTCAGATTACGCATCGTCCGGCCTATCGTCCGCCCCATTGTGGGGGGTGTGGATGATGCAACGCGTTTTCATTACTATTATTTATTTCTTCTATATACATATCTCCACTTTTCACATCAATTTAAAACCTTTCACACTGCACTCTCTTCCCCCATCTCAATTTCTCTCTAGAATGAATCCCAGCAATTTCCCAAATCCGAATAGTTTCGACGGATTTCCAATGATCGGTCGCGGCGGTGGTGCCCAGTGGCCGGGTACAGAACCTGACGAATAACGGTTGTTCGATACACCGGGTTCCGGCGAGTCCAACTGGGATCTGAACACCTAGTACGATTCGAAATTCACCACGGATTCCTACTGGCTCTCCGACATGGAGCCGAGCCCCGCCCCCGCCCCCAAGGAAAGGAAGAAAAGAATGAAGTACAGAGCCAAGAAGTTGCCGCCTCCGGAGACCAACGAAGAATTAGCCCCAGGGAGGACAAACTACAGCATCGAGAAGACCATGCTTCTGATGAAGTGTTGGGTTGATATTTCGGAGGACCCGTGTTCGCCAACAACCAAAGACAAATTGCATCCTGGGAACGCATCGCTACGCGCTACAACGCAAACAAGTCAGCGCAGGAGAGAGCAGCTCTAAAAGCACTGGGATCCCAGGTGAAGAAGCAACTCAACTAGTTCTCAGCCGAGTACCTGAAGTGCTAGAGGAAGCAGGGTAGCAGCGAGAGTATGTCTGATTTACGCGATAAAGCGTTGGCGTCGTACATGTCATGTTTTTTTTTTTTCAATTTAAACACCCAATTCTCATACCATTTTCCATCTTCCAATTTCTCATCTCTCACTTTCCAACTTTCTCACTAAAAAAAAAATCCCGACGGCGACGAATGGAGTACATCGGAAGGCATTACTCGGGCTTTATTCGATTGCGTTAATGATGTTGCGGCGGAATGCTTGACAGAAATGGAGTGCGAGCGTGAAGCGACGGAACAGGCGGCGGCGGCGCAGATCCCTTGGCCGATTCGACGTCGGACGTTTGTCCCCCGCAAGCACGACGTAGCTCACCAACGTCTGTTCGCAGACTATTTTGCCGATCAACCACGGTGGGGCCCGACAGTTTTCACCGCCATTTTAGTATGCAGCAAGATCTTTTTCTCCGCATTATCTAGACGTTGGGGGACATGATGTATATTTCCAGTATCGGGAAGACGACATCGGCAGACCCGGACTTACGCCGTTGCAGAAGTGCACGGTTGCGATCCGTCAGTTGGCCTATGGCACCACGGCGGATATGTTCGACGAGTAACTTCTCGTTGGGGAGACAACTGGTCGCGATTGCCTGAAGAATTTTTGTAGGGAAATTGTGGAGGCTTATAGCAGCACATATTTATGAAGGCCGACTGCTGAGGATTGCCAGAGCTTAATGAGGATGCACGAGAAGGTGTACGGCTTCCCTGGAATGCTAGGGAGCAACGACTGTATGCACTGGCAGTGGAAGAATTGTCCGACGGCGTGGAGAGGCCAATTTACCAGTGGGTACAAGGGCAACCACCCGACGATGATCCTCGAAGCCGTCGCTGACCATCGGCTCTGGATCTGGCATGCATACTTCGGTGTAGCGGGGTCGAACAACGACATCAACGTCCTCAACTCGTCCAACCTCTTCGCCGATCAATGCAGGGGTCGCGGCCCGGCCATCGAGTTCACTGCCAACAGACGCCAATATCATATGGGGTACTATTTGGCCGATGGCATATATCCAAGGTGGCCTGTTTTTTTGAAGACGATCAGCTTCCTAATGGGTGAAAGGAGAGTGTTATTTGCGGCAAAGCAGGAGGTTGCGTGGAAGGATGTGGAGCGGGCTTTTAGTGTGCTCCAATCGGGGTGGGAAATAGTGAAAGGTACGACGCATTTGTGGTTCAAGGAAGTCATCGCCGATGTCATGTATGCGTGCATCATCTTGCATAACATGATAGTCTAACAAGAAGCTGGACGTGTCACCGATTGGGCCGATGATGAAGGTGGATCTAGCTCCAGCACGACGACCCCGCCTCACGTTCGAGGATTACCGATGGGCTTCAGTGAGGTTCTAACTAGACAGACCTCAATGCGCAGCCAACAAGACCATGCTCAGGTCATGAACGACATGATTGAAGAAGTTTGGAAGCGTAATGGCCATTGAGAATTGTAGTTTTTTTTTATTTCGTACTGTAATTTGAACTTTCAATGAAATGAAGTTGTTTTTTCCAATTTTTGTAGTGTTTAAATATTCAAATAATAAATAAAATGCTTAGGACGGACTATAGGGCGGCGGGCTATAGTCCGCCCTATTGCAGGTGGAATAGTAGGAGGATAGAATGATGATGTGGTGAAGCATAGAGCGGGGTTTAGAGCAAACTTTATTCCGTCTCATTATGGATGTCCTTAGTGGATAATGGATCTATATTATTAAATTGATATAACTTTTCAAATATTTTATTAAATAGAAATAGTCTATATTATGAAATAGTCTAAAATGAAAGAAGCGATATGCTGTTATGGAAATGAGAGTATTATTTTTTATACATGTCACGTGACTTTAGTGAGATAAAATTCTCTATTCTAGGTATACCACCTGATATGGTGGGTCCTACTTATAATATATTGTATAAGGAAAAAGATAAATTAATAAAAATTGTATATACAAAATACTCTTTAATTTAGTTCTATTTTTAGGATATAATTTTATGACTAATTCATCCTTATTTAATATTGACAGCACTGATTTAGATTATGAATTATTTATCGTAATACTCCACGAATTAACTCACTAGATAATTGAAGTACTATATTTAATTATAAAATAATTGCTAGTACTATATAATTTAATAAAGTAACATATATCTTTTAAAAGAAAATTATGTTTGATCATTTTATACTTTAATATTTAGTTTTTTTGTCATTTGTATTATTTTTTCTTGTTTGATCTTTTCTTGTTAATTATTTATTTTAAATTATCATGCGATATAAATCATCAATATTGTGACAACAAAATAATTTAATATATGAAAAAATAAATTAAAATAATTAAGAATTTATAAATTGATATGTGGAATACATGAGAAAATATTATAACCATAATGATTTAACATTTCTTGCACTATCTTTTTATTTTTTTGCTATTTTCTTTTAATACTATTTTTCCTTAGCCGGTTTCCTTTTTCATTATACCCAAAAGCATATGTATGAATACTTGTTATTTTAATTTACTTTTAGTGATGGGTATTTTTATATTAAGAAAATATTAATCATTATTTCTTTCTTCATACATGCAGGGTGTTTATAGTAGAAATTAAGTACATGTAGTTGCATTTATATTTATAATTTTAGAATTATTCAATCATGAAATAGTTCAATGCAAATCATTTTAATTTACTTATTTTTTAATATTATATCAATTTTAATTTCATTCATAATTTTTTAATTCTAAATATAGAGAATAAAATGAAATTGACTTAATGATAATTAATTTGTTGAATGACTATACTCATGAATTAAGTACATATTCTAATCATTTTTATAGATTCCAATGTTTACTTTAGTCATTTTATAATTTACAATTTTTCGATGCGGATGACTAATATCGCTTTAATGTATTTTTTTAGTAGTACGTATCGAATTTATTTGTGTTTCATGGTTTTTAAATAATGTAGGGTAACGAGAAAATTGATCTAATAATTACCGATTAGTTGGGTGACAATAAAAAATTAAATATATAATAAATATAGTCACTTTTTAGAATTATTTAATAACAATAAATTAGTACGTGAATGACTATTAATTTTGTTTCATATTTTTTCAGTCAAGAAGAGTACATAAGTAAATTGACTTAATTGTCATTAATTAGTTGGATGATAGTACTAAACAATTAAATATATATATACTGCGGTTATTTTCATAATTTATAATTTAAGAATCGTTCGATTTGAATGATTTTATCATTATTTTTTTTTGTTACTATTACTTATCAAAATTCTCTCTATTTCATGATTTTTAGGTCAAGATGTAGAGTATAATCGTATATATGCAAAGATATCGACGCAATGATCGTCAATTAATTGGATGATAGTACTAAAACAAACTATATACATGTAGTCATTTTTATAATTTATATTTATTATGATGATTTAATACTAAGGTTGTTGAATGTGAGTAATTGTTATCGTTTAATCAATTTTCTAGTACACAAAAAATCAACGTACTCATCATCAATTAGTTGGATGAGAGTATTAAGAAACTAAGTATATATGTTATATATATTGTCATTTTTATAACTAAAATTTTTAAAATTGTTGAACATGAATGATTATTGTTATTACTTTAATTTATTTTTATTATTTTGTAACAAATTTATTTTTATTTTATGGTTTTAAGTCAAGATATTGAATACACAAAAAATTTGATTCAATGATCATCATTTAGTTTGATGATAATACTAAGAAATTAAGTAAATATACATATGGTTGTTGGGGAGTGTTAGGGTGCCACCACCTCTTAAAATAACAACATACCACCATTCCTAGCCAATCATTTGTACACGTGGACGAATAATAAGCTGCCACATGGCAAAAAAAATCTGAAAAAGACGGTCAGCAATATGTTGTACACTATACATCAATTTTTCTTGGCCAGCAATATCCAACACGCTATACAACAATCTATAGATTGTTGTGTAGCGTTTATAATATTGTTGTATAAGTGGTGTCACGGTGTCACTTTAAGGGGAGTTGTCATTTTAACATAAATCTATGGTTATTTTATAATTTACAATTTTAAAATTTACTAATAAGAGTATTAAAATAGTTGGCTACACATGACCGTTATCTATTTTAATTTAATTTTTACTACTTTATATTAATTTCATAATTTTTGAGTTAAAGATATATAATACTCAACAAAATAGCGTTAATTGATTTTTAATTAGTTGAATGGCAATACTAATTAATTAAGTGTATTTACATATAGTTATTTTTATAATTTAGGTCATTTTTATTACACAATTAAATAATTTATTTTGAATAACTTTAACGTTTTAGTTTATTTTTATTACTGGTTAATTGAAATAATAATTTTCAATTAGTTGGATGGTGATACTAAAAATTAAAATAATAATATTTAATTAGTTGGATGACAATATTAAAAATTTAAATTCATCATATGATCTTTTTTAAATGACTACTAACATTTTATATGTAAATTTATTCATTAAATTTTATTGGATAAGGTATTTGAGTGTTGGAAAATAGAAGAAATTTAATATTCTTCAATACGTACCCAATATTTTCAAAAATGTTCGGTGAAGAATGTGATGAATTTATCTTTTTAATTTTGATTTAGCTATAATTATGTAGCTTTATGACATTCTTTCCTAAATGTGCAGCTATTGAACTTAGAAACTTAATCTTTCCTAAATAGTTATAAAAGGGTAAATATGTAATGTATAAATTATTATGAATATAAAATACCTAAAATATCCAGTTTTGTATACACAATTTTTGTTAATTTATCACTACCCTTGTTATAATATATTGACAAATGAAATCTACATGACTCCACTTTCAGCTGGAAATTACACCTCCACACATCCTACCAGACAAAATTTTACTTAAGCTGGAAATTACACCTCCACACATCCTACCAGACAAAATTTTTTAAATGGAAATTATGAATATCACGTTACTAGGCATAACCATATTATACACTCATACATAATATATATATACGCATTAAATGGTACTCTCCCCGTTTCTTCATAGTTAAGTCATTTTTTTATTTCACGAAATTTATTTATAGTTGAGTCATTTCTATACATGATAACCTTTTTCTCTTTCTTACTTTACTCTCTCTTACTTTATTCTCTCTACTTTATTCACTTTATACTTTATTCTCTGTACCTTTTCCTCTCTTTTACTTTTTTATCTATTTATTTAACACACCCAATATTTTTTACTAAGACTCCGTACCGACAAGTTTCGCATCAACTTGGCGAAACGGAGGGAGTATGACTTAAATCTCCCATTATATTTCCATAAACTGAAAAAATTATTTTGCAATTGTAAAATATGAAACTAATTCATTATATAATTAATATAAGTAATCACGTTTCACATAAATATTGATAGCATTGAACACGATAAATATGATTACATAGATTAAGTATTTTTATTTACTTGTATATTTTAATTACTACTCAATCCGTCCTGTAAGAATAATTTTACGATTGTAAACTATGAAACTATCATTGATTTCAGCTGTTGAAATGGAGTTAGTGTTGAGTGAATCCATTCCCTTCTAAATGAGGGGCCCCCTTGTAATATTAAATCACATTAACAACCTACCATATTAATAACTGACCAATTATTTTCGGCTAGCGTGACCACATTACTTAACATTAAGGTTCAATCCCTCTCAAGTTCGTATAACCTTGTCCGTGCCATTATTATTAGTCTGGATTCTTGACAGTTCCATTTACATTGGTCATATGGATATATACGTGGGATCTATTTTACTGCAAAGGACTCCCCGATCTCATAAAAATATAGACATTTGGTATTATTTGTAAGGTAAGAGAAATATAATAAGATTGTTAATGAAGAATGAGGTCTGTCTTGTAGAAAGAGAAAATTACCAAAAAAGAAAAGGATATTTTTGTGGAACAGTCCAAAATTGAAAATGTCCTTATATATTTGGGACGGGGAGAGTATTAAATATTTTAAACCTAAATAATATGTTTATAACTATTTCAATATATATATATAGGATTGTGTTAAAATGACAACATCTCTTAAAGTAACACCATACCACCATTCCTAGCCAATCATTTGTACACATGGACGAATAATAAGCTGCCATGTGGCAATCATAAAAATTGCTCAAGGGTAAATTTTCGCGGACTGCAATATTCAATACACTAGACTGCAATTTGTTTCGATTGCAATATCAATATATTTGGACTGCAATCTATAGATTGCAGTCTAGTGTATTGGATATTGCGTCTAGCGTTTATAATATTGCAGTCTAGCGTGGTGTCACAGTGTCATTTTAAGAGTGTTGTCATTTTAACGCACCCCAATATATATATATATATATATATAATGTGATTTATAACAATGGCAAATGTACCGATTATTGAAATATTGTAGCCTTAGCAAGCAAATTCTTTATTACAATAAACCAAATTTAGAAAAGTAAATTAACAATAACTATAGCAAAGGTTAAAAAAAGCAAATAATGGTCTTCTTCAAATCGAGTCGAGGTATACATCTTCCTGCAAGACCAGATACGGATTGACATTACATCTCTGAAAATGAAACAACTTTCATCCTATCGAGTAGAAGCACCTCTAACTCGTAGGCATCGGCGAACTTGACGTCTAGTCGAGAATTGAGAAATGCAAAGCCACTAAATTTATTTATCACATGATTTGTCATTTATATTATTTGTTCATGATTTATATTCATGAAAATAATAAATACTATTAGAACAAATAAGTACTACATTGTAGTCTATAGACTCATGGTTATAGAATATCTTTCAATTGGTACCTTGTAATTAATTTTTTTTTTCTATATTGGTTTAATTTCAAGCTTATTTAATTTTATATTTATAATTATTCAACATATGGTTAGTATATACTTCCTCCGTTCCATAGTAATGGAGGAGTTTCTTTTCGGCACGGAGATTAAGAAAAATGTGTTAGGTGAGTTAAGAGCATCTCCAATGGTACTTCGGCCAGAAATCGGCCAGTAGTTTCTCCCTCTCCCACGTCAGCAGCACTAAAAATCCACCCGCCACATCAGATTTAGCCAGCCATAGGCCAGCCGCAATAAAATAATTCAAAAAATACTACATTTGCGGAATTAAAATTACGATTAAATTACGGAATTAAATTTACGAGACATATACGGGAAAATTCATTA
>NC_062970.1:24084443-24129107 GCF_023119035.1 Salvia hispanica | reverse complement strand
GGGGCTGATCGCGATGGCAGGGTGACTCCATCAGCGGCTGGTGGTGACTTGAACGAGAGGTCGATGGTGGACTGGTCCCGGCTCAGCCAGCAACTGAGACTCGTCGCGATTCAATATTGGACGGCGGTGGATAACTCCAGTCAAGCGGTGACTCGAGCTGGGAGGCAGCGGGGACGGAGAGACTGGGATGGACGGCGGCATTTGGCTGCGCGGTGGAGAAGAGAGGGAGTTGAACTTCTATGAAATTAAAATTTGATAGAGGAAGTTGAAGAGGAGGACTGGAGCGCGAATGTCGGCTAATGTCGGCACCAGCGACGCCATGGCCGGCCAGAACTCGAAAGTGAGAGATGAGCGACGACGCTGTGACATATTTTTGTTCCAGTTGAGAAGAAGACAAAAGAAAATTAATTTTGGGGATCTTTCTGTTAGAGAGAGTAGACAACGGAGGAGAGATGGAGAAGAGAATGGAGAGTTAGAAGTTGTTGTAAGAACAAATTTTGAAGGAGGAGAGAATTACGATGGGGGAGTAAAGAAGAAGTTGCTGCTGTCAACTTAAAACAAAATGAATTGGACTCATTTCTTGTGGCTTTACTTATTTGGATTTTAATTGAGGTTTTGGAGTTGCTCTTTATTAAAAATTGGTCCGAAGAGTTAAGACTACTTGGTCTAGTTACAAAACATGATCATATGGAATTACATGGAAAAGGAGAAGAAGTAGTTTCTTGTTAGGACCAGACTTGGAGATCAAAATCGTTATGAAAGGCTACATGAATATTTCAGGAAAGTACGAAGGAGAAGTATCTAAAACTGTCCAACGACGTAAGCAAATTTCGGGACGAAATTTTTGTTAAGATGGGTTGATTGTAACACCCGACTTTTTCTACTTCTTTTTATTTGTTTTTCGAAGACGTCGTTTGTGCAATTCAATCTTCTTTTTAAGCTCGAGTTCCTTATATGTTTGAGGGACTCAATTTACGACTGATGAGAAGGATTTGAACGAGGCATGTGAAGATGGAAAAAGAATTTACTTTTTGGGCCCAATCTTCCTTTTAAATGAAACTATTTGAAGAAACGAAATGAAATTTTCAAACACATGTTTTTCTCAAATCTGTTACCTAGCAATCTGGCTATGATTTGTCGTGAGTCTTGAAACCTGAAAAATAGGAATATATCAGCAACAACCTCTTAAACCAGTTTTCATTATTATCACACGACTCCCACGTTTCAAAACTGAAACTCTGCAAAAAGAAGTAGAGGAAGAACGAGAGCAAAGAGAAGTGAGAATTTGAGAGAAAGCAGTGGAACCCATGTTCATGATCAAGGCAGCCACTAAACCAATCAATATCCTGCAGTTTAAATGGAATCAAATAGGAGATGGAGAGGAGAGATTTAGGAGACAGCAGCGGCGGCGCGGCTCCAGTTGGGATGCCACTGACCTTCCGACGACGGCTCAAGATAGAGCTCGATTAAACGGATACGACGGCAGCGATGGCGGAGAGCAGAGGGAGATGGATTCGGTGATGTTCAGACTCCGGCGGATGGCGATGGCGGCGTGGCTCGGGCTGGAGCAGCGGCGTGACAAGCTCACTGGCGAGCTACCTGTATTCGACGGATCGAACAGGGACGGAGAGCGACGGCCGGGCTGGATAGCTACGAGCACGAACCGAAGGAAGAGCTGCGAGCTGAGGAAGAGTAGGGAGGGTGATTGCTGTAAAAATTGAGAGAGAATCAGATGGAGAGACAGAGCGGCTGGCGATGCAAATCGCGTGAGAGAAACGAGGGGGAATTGGAGCTCTCTAATGATTTTGAGGATTTTCAGTTTCTGGGAGTATAGAGGGAGACGACTTGGTGTTGTACTTGTGTTGAGAGATGAGGTAGACGTAGTGTGTTAGTTTCAATGGGGCAAGTAAAATTAAATGCTTTTGGGCCGATGATTTCAATAGTAGAGTGGGGCTGATGTGTTAATTGGGTTTGGGCCAGCAGAACTTATATATTAAGGAGAATGAGTTTAGTAAGATGAAGTGGCTTGGGAGGCTTGGCTTTGTGGATAGATTTTGGGGAAAGAAGAGCACTGACTTTTTGAGATGAGCTCAGAATTTATAACTAAGAATGAAGGGTAAGATTTATACCTGCATCGTTGATATTAAATTTATTTTTCTTAAAGTCTAATTTTTAGCATATTATGTTCTTTTAAAAAGGGGATGATTTTGCATGCTATTTGAGAACGGAATGGAAAGACGAGTTGAGGATTTAAGCGAATGAGGTGGGCTTTCTTTTTAAATAAGGACTATGTCCTAAGCATGTTATCTTTTAAATGATGGAAGATTGGGAGATATGTTTGTCATGCCATATTTTCTTTTTGTGATGCCGTGGGACCTATCTGAAGTGGCTTTTTCCATGTATGGTTAACGAATTCAGGCCTGACTAGGGAGTGAGTCCCTACTCAGGCTGGTGTACACCCAGTAGATCGTGCGCTATCTCTTTGGGTTGGCCGGTCTAGTGACTTGGAATGTGGCCACATTCCTTGTCATGTAGTTCAGATATGGTATGGTGATGTTGATGATGTTGATGTTGATGATGTTGAGGTTGATGGTGCTGATGATGTTGGTGAAATGTTTTAGTGACTCGGGCCCTTTCAAAGTTAAAACCCCGAGGCCACTCGTTAATGGCATGATAAACAATTTTTATAAAAATGTTTTCGGCATGAGTCCACTGAGTGCATCAAGTACTCAGCCCTGCATTTGTTTTAAAAAATGTGCAGGTTGAGCTGTGACGAGCGTGGTGGGTGTTGAGCATAAAAGTGGAGAATGTCTATCAAATGTTCGGAATATGTTGTGTCTTCATACATGACATTATTCTACTCTCGAAATGCTTCCGCTGAGTTGTTGTCTTTCTTTTGAGTTCTTGTATTGTTGAGATAATATTCTTTTTGAGTTGTTGATTGTTGAGATACTTTGACATTATTCGAGTTATTCCAATTTATATCGAGCTTTGGTTGAGTTTTGTTGTTTTCCCCTTTCTTTCCCGCTTCTTTAACCCTCCCCTAGTCGTGATCAACCGTGTTTTCTATCCTTAGAAAATACGGTCGTGACAATTCGCCAGATCCTTTGTTTCCTTGTTCATCCCCTTATAGAAGGTGTGGTGCACCTCTATTTCCTTCATACGATGGTTCGGGCATGACTCCAGAAGACTCATGTATTTCTCCCAGTACTCGCTCAGGGTCTCATCGTACTCTTGCCTTATACATGATATCTTCCTCTTCAGTGTTGTTGTCTTTGAAGAAGGGAAAAACTCAGCTAGGAAAGCTGACTTGAAATCGACCCATGTGTTGATGGAGTCACCTGGTAGGCGCATGAACCAGGTGTTGGCCTCTCCCTTTAGGACAAACGGCAGGGCTTTCAATCTGTAGTCATCCTCGCTTGCTCCTGCTGATCTCCTCTGCGCCTTACAGATTTTGCAGAACTCATTGAGGAACTCGTAGGGTCCCTCGTAACTCTTCCCACAGTATGTTGGCAGAATTGCAATAACATGGGATTTTACATCACAGGCTATTTGGCCTGGTGTGACCACTATGGCTCGTGGGGGATCTCCGTCGGCATGCGCAGTAAGCGTTGCGAGCTCTGGGTCGTCCTCACCTTGGTCAGCCATTCTCACCGGTGCTCTTACTGGTTGGAGTGGAAGCTCCGGGAGTTGGTACTCTTCGTCTTCTTTCTCCTCGTCGCTACTCGTGCCTAGGTCACATTTTGGCATTTCGATCTGTCCACAATAGGAGTCACATTTCACTTTTTACCATAAATAGTATGTAGGTTTCGCATTCCACTAACTCACTCCAATCACATTCTATTATAAAACCAATATAAAAAAAATGCATATTCCACTAACTTTTCAACCCACTATTCTTTATATTTTCTTAAAACCCATGGCCTCACCAAATATCTTATTGTGGGATGAGAGAGTATATAAGAGTTAGAACCCACATTTTACTAATTTTTTCTAACTCAATTTTTATATTTCTTGAAACCTATCAAAGTGTGAAAAAACTTGTGAGAAAAAGGAAGTACTACAATTTTATTAAACACCTCAAATTCGAATTTTGCCGGGAGTATAATCATTCGTAACCATATTTTATTAAATCAAAGAAGAAGAATAAACCGAACTTAAAAATGCTATCCGCTTCGTGTTTGATTAGTATTTGATAAGTGAAATGCAGGTATGGCTGCTATCTGTTTTACGAAAGGTCTCTCAAATATCTCATTTTCATTCTTCCATACTCCCCTAACTTTTTCACTCACTTTTCTTCAGATTTCTTAAAACTCGTGTCGAGTCAAACATAGACAACATTTTACAGACAAAGGGAATAATAAATAGTTAAAGTGGATGAATAGAATGAAGTAGAGGAGTTAAAGTGGATGAATAGAATGAAGTAGAGTCTCTTACTTTACTTTTTTTCCACTATAACTACTTATTATTTATTTTTCCAAAAGAGTGACAAAATGAAAATCCTCTATCAACATGGAACTGACTATAATATCGAAACTGGCACTATATGCTTCATTTATGGAAACTAGGTGTGACTCAATGTGAAATTGATCTGGCTTGCTGGAACGTAGTTCAGAAGAATGAAATTGTTGATTATCAAGTTTGATCATAAGCAAGTGAGGCTGAAAACCTTACTACATCAACAATTTCTACATTAGTCAAAGCTGTAGGTTGAAGATGATATGCCATGTGACGATGCAAATGTTGCGGTGGTGTCTCCGTTGAGGTACGTCTTGAGGCGATCCAGATCATCCGCGCAGTCGAGCATTGTAGGGCGTGTGGAGGGCGACTCCCGCATGCAGAGCAATCCCAGCTCCATCAGCTCTACAATGGCCACTTCCCACATCCTCTTCACCTCATCTCTTTCCTGCCACAATGCCCTCAACAACACTGTGTCTACCACGCATTCACCTTCGCTCTGGAAGTGCCTCTTCACGTAGCTCTGCAGGCTCAGTCCTCCAACGAACATCTCATCTGTTGGCCACTTCCTCGTCACCATCTCCAAAACCACAACTCCAAAGCTGTATACATCGCCCTTCGTTGAGGTACTCGATCCACATCCGTACTCTTGGAGGTTTGATAAAGGAATTATGAATTTATGATCATCAAGTTTGCTTTTTTGCATTTGTCACTCTGCTTAGAATAAGAGATGTACATACCTGGCGCGATGTATCCGATTGATCCACTTAGCATGTTGGCCGTTGAGTCGCCCATATTCTCTATAACTCCGGCCGCATTTCCTGATCCTATGGCCACCAGCCTCGCTATCCCAAAATCGGAGACTAGAGCAGTCATGTCGTCGTTGAGAAGGACGTTGCTAGGCTTGAGGTCGCAGTGGATGACCTTAACCGGGGAGTGATGGTGCAGATAAGCCATTCCTTGTGCAATGTCACTGCAAATGTTGACTCTTTGAAGCAGGCTCAGATCAGAGGAGTCCGGCCTCAGGCCGTCTGCTGCTTGCATGTAGAGATGGCTGTCCAAGCTTCCATTCACCATGTAGGGCAGCACGAGAGCTTTAAAGTCCGGGAGGCTGCACGCTGTGATGATCCGTATCAGGTTCCTGTGGCGGATACTCTTCAAGACTTGGCACTCTCGGGCGAAGCTCTTGGTTGAGTTCCCTGTCTGCAGTTGTAGGACCTTGACTGCTATCTGTGTGTCGTGGTCTGAGAGAATACCGCGATAGACACGGCCATAGCTCCCAGAGCCAACTAGCCTCTGCTCGTTAAATCCATCAGTCGCGTCTAGCAGTTCCTTGTAGGTTATTCTCGGATAATTGTGTGTCAAGTCTAGTTCTTGTTTTCTCACGCTAGTAGCTCTCGATCTCCGGTATCCCATCAAACAGCAGACTATTGTGCATATTCCTGATATAAATATGACAATGCATAAGATGATCACGAAGATGTGGGAGTGGAAGTTGTGTCGCCCTTGTTTGCAGACTGGAATGCCCGGTATTCGCCCACAGAGATCCTGGTTGCCTATGAAGGACAGATACGTCATGGAATCAAATCTGCCTCCGGAGGGAATAGTTCCATCAAAGTTGTTGAATGCGAGATTCAACAAGGTCAGCGTGGTGATCTTGTTCAAGCTCACGGGGATCTTGCCTGACAACTTGTTTCTAGAGACATCAAACGCCACGATGCTCTTGAGATCACCTAACGATTCCGGGAGATGCCCTTGTAGAGAATTGTTCGACAGGTTTAGCACCTTCAGCTCCAAGCAGCTTGATATCATGTTAAAGATGTTGTTGCCACTGAAGTAATTTGATGACAGGTCGATTTCTTCGACTGATGAGAGCTTGCTAAGATCCATTGCTCCCTTGAGTTGGTTGTGTGATAGATTCATAAACCTACGCATTTCATGGAATCCTGATAACTCCGGGGGTACGTTCCCTGTCAGTTGGTTGTAAGAGAGGTCGAGGGCTTGGAGGGCCGTGCAGCTCCCTAAGCTCGGAGGTATCTCCCCTGAGAAAAGGTTATTGTTCAGGAACAGAAAACATAGCCCTGCCAAATTTCCGAGTTCTTCAGGGATCCGTCCCGACAGATTGTTATGCGAAAGATCCACCAAACCGAGAGACGATAGGTTTCCTAACGGGGTTAAAATTGTGGTGAAGAAGTTGAAAGAGAGGGAAAGTTGTTCCAAATGTTTCAGCTTGCCTATTTCTTTAGAAACAGTGCCAGTGAAAAGGTTGGATGTCAAATTCAGTATTGTTAGGCTTTGCAAGTGTCCTATTTGAGGAGGGATTGATCCAAAGATATGATTTTCTTGCAGCTGCAGCTCCCCCAAATATGTGCTCAGTCCTCCAATGGAGTGTGGGAGCGTCCCACCAAGCCCGTTGCTCGCCAGCTGCAGTTCAGCTAGCTCGGTGCAGTTTGCCAGTGCGGTGAAAAATGGCTCAAGATCAGAGTTGTTGCTGTGACTAATCATGTAGTTGTTTGACAAATGAAGATACAACATCTTGTGTAGCTTTGCCAGCATCTCCGAGGGAAGCTCACCGGATAGATAGTTGTACTCGACATCCAGATTGTAGAGGCATGTCGCGTTCCCTAAAGATGCGGGGATTTCGCCGTGGAGCTTATTGTTGTATATGTTTACTGCCAGGAGGTCGGGACAGCTTCCGATCTCACCTGGTATCGTCCCTGTTAGTTGGTTGCTTGAGAAATCGACTACTTTCAGCTTCGTGCAGTTGTAGAAGAACGATGATGGGATTTCACCACTCAAATTGTTGTGATCCAGAGTGATGAAGGTGAGTCGGGAGAGGGACGACAATGAGTGTGGGATAAGGCCGTGCAAATTGTTGCTTCCAAGTTCGAGTTCTTGAAGGTGTCGAAGGGATGAGAATTCTTGAGGAATGGAACCAAAGAAATGGTTGCGGGAAAGAGACAGGTTCCGGAGTTGGGTTAGATTTGCAAGCACGGGCGACAGCAGCCCTGAGAGGGCGTTGTCGTTGAGGTTCAAATCCACCACCCGATGATGCAGCTTGCCACATTTCACAAGCGTGAAGTTGCACACGTCGTTGTGCTCATTCCAGTTGGCAAGGCTCGAATAGGGGTCCAACGACATGCCGTTCTTGAATGCTAGAAGCGCGGCTTTATCAGTATGGATAGAGTAACGCGCTTGTGGATGATGCCCCCGGCCGAGTAGAGGGACGAAACACTGCAGCAGGGAGAATGTGAGTGTGATGATCTTGTAGAACATGATCGAGGCAAGGTGTTTGCTGATGAACAGTTTCAAGAAGTAGGCATTGGCTTTTACATCAGTGAGGGTGGGAATGTGTACTAACTAGAGTTCAAATGAAGCATGATTTGGGGAGTGAATGTGTGAAAAAGTGGGGGTTTTAATGCAAATGGTGCGTGGATTTCCAACTGAGATGGATGTTGATTAGCAGTTGACTTGATGATCTTATACGTTTGGCTGATGTAACATTCAAGTGGGAAGGATTACATTTGGTGTAAGAGTGAGTGAGTGAGCTCCATCAATAAGATTGATTGCTACCAATTTCATATGTACTCACAAATTCTACACCATAATCGAGTGTCATTGAATTTAGTAACCATTTTTTGAGGAGTATATATGTAAAAATTTGAAAATAATTCGGCCCTATATTCAATCAAGTTGACAAGTTGACAATTTCAAATTGCCTGATAGAATAAAGTGGTAGTTCCAACTTATATATAAAATTGGGCCAATTGGGAGTTTGTGGATATTCCTAATTATTTTTCATTTTTCCACTTTTCTACCCACATACTCCATATACTTTCTCCGTCCTAAAAGAATATACACTTTGGATTCAGCACGAGTTTTATTACAAAACTAGTGTTAACCGACGTGCGATGCACGATGAAATATTTTTCGTCATACGATTTTAAATTATTTAATATTCCATCCGTCCCCCATTAGGAGTAGCACTTTGACCGGGCACGTGTTTTAAGAAATGTAAAGAAAAGTTGGTTGAAAAAGTTAGTGGAATGTGAGATCCACTTTTTTATATTGGTTTTATAATAAAATGTGAGTGAAATGAGTCAGTGGAATGTAGGACCTACTTACCATTTATGGTAAAAGTGAAGTGTTACTCTTAATTGGGGACGGACCAAAATGAAAATTAGTAACTCTTATTCGGGGACGGAGGGAGTAATTGATTAAAATAAAAAATAATATAACTATATAAGTTAAAAATAGAAAAATATACTATAAATAACAATTCAATAAATATACTCCCCTATTTAAAATGGAACCAAGACAAACACAATTATTTGGACAACGAAGAAGAGAGTATTAAGTGGTGATACTTTTGAAAAATATGTTTAAAACAATTATTCATCTCTCTCTACTGAAAAATGTAAATCATAATATATACACGCGGTACTCTAACTATTGTAAGAAATATTGGGATACAATTCTCAAACCATATGTACACGCGGTACTCTAACTATTGCAATTAAAAGAAAAAAAAAACAATACATGAAATGGAAATTACAATAAAAATTATAAAATAAATTGAACTATAAGTCTAGTTGAGAAAACCCCTCTTTCAGCAAGACAAATTATATTACGGTTAGTGCTCTAGGATTGACGTATTATCCCCAAAGATGAAATCCTCCTAACGTACATAACATCTCAAACACGCTAGACACCGATGAACTTGATGGGGCTCCAAAAATTGAGTAATACAATGTTCCTAAAATGTACAATAAAAGGTTGAGAACTTGAGAGAGAATAGAGAATGGAGAATGGAGAATGCTTTTGTTGGTGTGTGATTCATCCACAACTCTATGCCTTTTATAGGCACAAATTTAGTCCATGAGAGATCATGGAATTAAAACCACATAATTATAAAATTAAGACAATAGAGATTACAAGATTTGACTTTTCTTATTCATATTTGTTGTTATTAGCCATGGATTAAAAGTTATAATAGGTTTCTTATTGTGAATAAATGAGTTTTATTGCATATTTGTTTAGTCCACCATGATGATTGACCGTTACTTCACATTGTATACATGAAATAATTTATAATTAATTTCTAAATAATAATTGAAAATTTATAATTGCAATGTCAATCATAATCTATTTTATACTCAATCACCCATAACTCATAAATATTCATATTTAAACCTCAAAACTTATAAATATTTCAAAAGAATGCCAAAATTCGCCTTTTATATAAGTATAGATTCGTAAAATAAGAGAGAGGTAGAGAGAAAAAATAATTAAAGTATCGTTAGTGGAGAATGTCCCACCTCATTAGACAGAAAAAGATTTCCAAAATTAGAAATTGCATATTGTTGTTGAATGGATTAAAAAGAAACTAGTGCATATTCTTGTAGGAAAAAGAGAGTATGATACATTGATAACATGAAGGAAAAGAGGTGGCCTCGTGAATTTCGTGTGCCTAACTTAGTTTGTTGCACACTAAAATTTAGTTAATAAAACACACTCATCATCTCTATTTGATTTTCTTGTTGGTATTTTTACTAGATCATGTTGTGCATTTTAATCAAGTATAATGATTATGTAGAAGGAGCCTTTTCAAAAGAGAAGTGCTAATGGTTTGATTGTTATTACAATAAAGAGGAAAGGTAATCCTACTCCATATTAGGATTAGGATGGTTATGATTAACTACTGTTGAAAACCTAATTATTGATTCTCTTATCTATGTTTATGTTGTTTAGTAAACGACAATAGTCGAAATAGTAAAAGTTTGTTAGACAACTGTTGGATATTTTAGTGTAATTGAATTAACTTGATCGATCGGTATTATTATAACGATACATCATATAAGTATGGAGGGTGCGGAGTGCACACTTATTTGAATTCGTTATGATGTTAGGGGCGAAGCCCCTGAACAGATGAACGGGGGTCCGGGGGCAGCGCCCCTGGATAGCGGGGTCCAAGGGGCAAACGGAGTTGCTGTTTAAGAAATTCATCCGAAAATGTAATTTCGGAAAAGTAAAAGGACCAATTTGCAATTTCGAAAACCTTTAAAATTCTGTTATTTTCGGGTAGAAAATGAACAGACGCGTCTGTTCATGTTTATAAACCGATCCGATCGTTACTTATGGTTCTGATCATCTTCAACAATTAGCATTCGAAAAAGTTCAAACAATCTTCTGAATTTTATCCGATCGAATAGTTTGGTAGAACCGCCAAATTGATTTGATCTGAAAGTGTTTATCACGACTTTCAGATATCCGTTTTTCTGTTTTATATATTGAATCTCCCCAACAAAGATCAAATCAATTAAAATGTCGAACAAGGAAACGGTGAAGGAAGGAACGAAAGGTTTCGAGAAGTTGGATAAGTTTGCTGGCCAGGATTTCAGACGCTGGTAGAAGAAGATGCATTTCATGCTGACGAATCTCAAGGTCATGTATGTTCTGAGTACTCCCATGCCCGAGGCTGTTGAAAACGAAACTCTGGAACAGACGAGGAGGCGGATGAAGTGGGAGAACGATGACTACATATGTCGTAGTCACATCTTAAACGGTATGTTTGATTCTCTGTTTGATGTGTATCAAAATGTTGAGTCTGCTAAGGAATTGTGGGATTCCCTCGAAGCCAAATATATGGCAGAGGATGCCTCTAGCAAGAAATTTCTTGTTGGTAATTTTATTAACTATAAAATGGTTGATTCGAGGCCTGTCATGGAACAATACAACGAGTTGTTGAGGATATTGGGACAGTTTTCCCAATATGATATGAAGATGGATGAATCCATTTCTGTCTCTAGCATTATTGATAAACTGCCACCTTCTTGGAAGGATTTTAAAAATAATCTGAAACATAAGAAGGAGGAGTTGAATTTGGTCGAACTGGGACATGACTTCCAAATTGAACAGTCCATACGTGATATGGAAAAGGGCTCTGTTGGTAATGCTAAAAACATGGTTGGTTCTTCTGTGAACATGGTGGAAGAGGGTGAATCCTCAAAGGCTGGTAAAGAGAAACGTAAGTTTCAAGGCAAACGGAAGTTTCAAGGGAATAACAGTAAGGATGGGAATAAGAAGCCCAAACTGACTTGCTGGAAGTGTGGCAAATCCGGGCACTTCAAGAAGGATTGTAAGTCTGGAAAGGGTGGAGGAAAAGGGAAAAACGAGGCTGGTCCAAATGGATCCAAGGATCCTGAAAAGCAATCAGGTTCGTTTTTTGTACCTAATGATCATTCGATTGAGAATTAATATGCATCAATAATCTCTGAAGCATTTTATGTGCAGGATGATGATCTCTCATGGTGGATTGATTCGGGTGCAACATGTCATGTATGCAAGGATCATCAATGGTTCAAGGACTTAAAACCAATTGAAGATGGATCTTCCTTGAAGATGGGCAATGTTGCAACTGAACTAATCAAAGGAATAAGATCTGTTAGCCTAGTATTTACCTCTGTAAATTCCTTATTGTTAGAAAATGTTGTTTATGTACCTGGAATTCGTAAAAACTTAGTTTCTGGTATTGTATTGAATAGTTGTGGCTATAAACAAGTGTTAGAAAGTGATAAATACATTCTGTCAAGGCATGGTAATTTCATTGGTTTTGGTTATCTATGTGGCATGTTTAAGTTGAATTTAGATGTCTCTTTTGTTAATAATTTTGTTTGCATGACTTCTACTAGTTCTAGTAATCATGTTAGTAAATCAGAATTGTGGCATGCTAGACTTGGACATGTACATTACAAGAGATTGAAAGATATGTCGAAAATGAGTTTAATACCAGCATTTGAGTTGAATGGTGAAAAGTGTAAAACTTGTATGTTAACTAAGATAACTAGACAACCTTTCAATAAGAATGTCAATAAAGAAACTAAGGTATTAGAACTTATACATAGTGATTTGTGTGATTTTCATTCGACTCCATCACTTGGTAATAAAAAGTATGTAGTTACTTTTATCGATGATGCTACTAGATTTTATCATGTCTATCTATGTCATTCAAAAGATGAAGCTCTTGATAAATTTAAAATCTTTAAAGAAAGTGTAGAGCTTCATCATGGTGTGAAGATTAAAACTCTTCGCACTGATAGGGGAGGTGAGTATTATGATCCAGCATATTTTGAATCTACTGGAATAATACATCAAACGACTGCTCCATATACACCACAACAAAATGGTGTAGCGGAAAGAAAGAATAGAACGTTGAAAGAAATGATTAATTCAATGTTGTGTTATTCTGGCCTAAGTGAAGGATTTTGGGGTGAGGCTATGTTAACAGCCTGTTATTTGTTGAATAGAGTTCCTAATAAAAGGAACAAGATAACCCCTTATGAACTTTGGCATAAGAAACCACCAAAACTGAGTTATCTCAGAGTTTGGGGTTGTCGAGCAGTGGTAAGACTAACTGACCCTAAAATGAAAACCATAGGTCAAAGAGGTATAGATTGTGTGTTTCTTGGCTATTCTGAAAATTCTATTTGTTATAGCTTCTATGTATTAGAACCCAATGACTATGTATCTGTGCACTCTATTATTGAGTCAAGGGATGCTGATTTTGGCCATGAGGATAGATTCACGTCTATACCTAAACCTGGAGACATGACTGTAAGGTCTAGTAACTCTGGTGTAACTGGAAAAGTGATTGATACACCTCCTGATGTTAGGAGAAGTAGTAGAGCAAGAAAAGCTAAGTCTTTTGGAAATGATTTCCAATTGTACTTACTTGAATGATCAAGAAATGAGATTAATTTTCAATATCAATATTGCTTTACTATTGGTGATGATCCAAGGACCTACAAAGAAGCTATGGCTTCAAGGGATTCTGCATTTTGGAAAGAGGCAATCCAAGAGGAGATGGATTCTATAATTCAAAATGGTACTTGGATATTGACTGATTTACCACCTGGTTGTGAAGCTTTAAATAGCAAATGGATCTTCAAAACGAAGATGAAGGTGGATGGAAGCATAGACAAATATAAAGCCAGATTGGTTATCCAAGGCTTTAGACAAAAGGAAGGCATTGACTACTTTGATACCTATGCTCCTGTTGCTAGGATTTCCACAATTAGATTATTGTTAGCACTTGCTGCTATACATAATCTTGTAATTCACCAAATGGATGTTAAGACTGCCTTCTTGAATGGTGAATTAAATGAAGAGATTTATATCAAACAACCAGAAGGCTTTGTCATGCCTGGTAATGAACATAAGGTTTGTAAATTGGTAAAATCTCTTTATGGACTAAAGCAAGCCCCTAAACAATGGCATCAGAAGTTTGATGACGTGGTGTTGTCTAATGGTTTTGTATTAAACCAAGCAGACAAGTGTGTATATAGCAAATTTGATGCTACCGGTAAAGGAGTTATCATTTGCTTATATGTGGATGACATGTTGATCTTTGGTACTGACCAAGATCAAGTTGATAAAACAAAGGCATTTTTGTCATCTAAGTTTGAGATGAAAGACATGGGGAAGGCTGATGTGATTCTTGGAATTAAGATCACACATGGAGAACAAGGAATTTCCATTTCTCAATCACATTATATTGAGAAGATGTTGGAAAAATTTTACTTCAAAGATTGTTCTCCAGTTAAGACTTCTTTTGATCCTAGTGCAAAACTCGTGCCTAATAAACGAGTTGCTGTGAATCAGCTTGAATATTCAAAGGCTATTGGATCACTAATGTATGCTATGATTAGTACTAGACCCGATATAGCCTTTGCAGTTGGAAAGTTGAGTCGATATACTCATAATCCAAGTTTAATCCATTGGCAAGCCATGAATCGAGTATTTAAGTACTTAAAAGGAACAATGGATTATAGGTTGTCTTATTCTGGATTTCCTTCTGTTCTTGAAGGTTTTTCAGATGCAAATTGGATCACCAATATGGAAGATCATTCTTCCACAAGTGGTTGGGTGTTCTGTCTTGGAGGTGGTGCTATATGTTGGGCATCAAAGAAACAAACTTGTATCACGAATTCAACAATGGAATCGGAGTTTGTGGCATTAGCAGCAGCTGGTAAAGAGGCTGAATGGCTAAGAAATCTAATATATGAAATTCCATTGTGGCCTAAACCGATATCACCTACATCTATCAGATGTGATAGTGCAGCTACAACTTAGCCGATCATTTAACCAAAGGGTTGAGTAGAGATCTTGTGTACAAATCGGCTAAAGGGATGGGATTAAAGTCCACTACAAATCTCTGATATTAATACCCAATTCCCATTTAGTATGACACTAGATGCAGAATTCAATGTGGAAGACTTAATATTTGGAGATTGGAACACATTTGAAAATCGTCCCAAGGTATGTGTTCGGACCTACAAGTTAAGGAGGTTGAATGTATATATTCTTAATAGTTCTTTTGAAAAATTGCAAATGTAGGTGCAAGAATAAAGGAGCTACCTATATAAACATGAAGTTTAGCCGCTTCAAGAAGCTGGGACTTGGTTTCGATATGTTTATGAAGGATAAGGACATAGGCTAGAAAAATATAGTGTCAAGATAGAACATATTCGTATGTAAACTTTTGTGTACATTATCTTCGTGTATTCAATGTGAGTTCCCAGGGTTCAATCCTTAGTGACACCCGGGGTATTCGAATGTATGGAATGTGTAATGTACTAAGGTGGAATTCAATCGTTACGATATTTCATTTATGCAAAACTTTGAATGTTTGAGATGACTTGTTTTAGTTAATCAAGGAGTGCACTAAAATAGAGGAGGATTGTTGGATATTTTAGTGTAATTGGATTAACTTGATCGATCGGTATTGTCATAACGATACATCATATAAGTATGGAGGGTGCGGAGTGCACACTTATTTGAATTCGTTATGATGTTAGGGGCGAAGCCCCTGAACAGATGAACGGGGGTCCGGGGGCAGCGCCCCCGGATAGCGGGGTCCAAGGGGCGGCAGCCCCTGGCTGGGGTCGTAGTTGCTGTTTAAGAAATTCATCCGAAAATGTAATTTCGGAAAAGTAAAAGGACCAATTTGTAATTTCGAAAACCTTTAAATTCTGTTATTTTCGGTTAGAAAATGAACAGACGCGTCTGTTCATGTTTATAAACCGATCCGATCGTTACTTATGGTTCTAATCATCTTCAACAATTAGCATTCGAAAAAGTTCAAACAATCTTCTGAATTTTATCCGATCGAATAGTTTGGTAGAACCGCCAAATTGATTTGATCTGAAAGTGTTTATAACGACTTTCAGATATCCGTTTTTCTGTTCTATATATTGAATCTCCCCAACAACAACTTATGAGTTATGAGAATTGAACATTTCAGATTTTGAGTTGATCTCCGTAAAGAATGTTGATGATTGCAGTCTTGTCATTTTTTACACTTTAGATTCAACACAGGTTTTAATGCAAAATTGGTAAAGTAAGAAAGATAGAGAAAAAAAAATAATTAAATTGTTGTTAGTAGAGAATGTGTCTCACCTCATTAGAAAGAAAAGAGTTTTTAAAATTAGAAAATGCATATTCTTATGGAACAGATTAAAAAAAATAAATGCATATTTTTATTGAACAGGGGAGAAAGTATGGTACATTGATAACATGTAGGAAAAGAGGTGGCCTCGTGAACTTCGTGTGCCTAACTTAGTTTGTTGCACACTAAAATTTAGTTAATAAAATCCACTCAGCATCTCTATATTGATTTATTGTTGGTATTTTTACTAGTTCATGTCGTGCATTTTAATCAAGTACTCCCCTCGTTCTATTATAAGTGGGGCGTATTCTCTTTTAGATCGTTCCACTATAAATTTTTATGGCAAAATGCAACACTCTATTCCTCTCTTATTTTTTCTCTATTTTTTTCACTACTAAAAATATGTGCCCAAAAGTTTTGGCTCACGTGAAATGTGACGGAAGGAGTATAATGGTTATGTAGAAGCAGCCTTTTCAAAAGAGAAGTCCTAATTGGTTTGATTGTTATTACAATAAACAGGAAAGGTAATCCTACTCCATATTAGGATTAGGATGGATATGATTAACTACTTTGAAATAGTAAATGACAATAGTCGAAATAGTAAAAGTTTGGCATACAACTTATGAGAATTGGACATTTCAGATTTTGAGAGAATTGATCTCTGTAATGAATGTTGATGATTGCAGTCATGTCATTTTTTAACAACATTGTGAACTTTGTTGTGTTGTCTCAAATTAGAATTAACTTACAGTCATTTTATTATATGAATATAGTATTCCACTTTTGCCAGTCATCCTCAAAAATTAATTCATTCTATTTTAGTAAATTTTTCTTTCTAATAATATGTATCATGTTCATTATATTTTATTTCAATCTCTCTTATTTTATTAATTTTATATTAAAATAATATGATTTCTAAAGTCTCTGTTTTTATGGAATATGAGGAGTATTAAATTTCAAAAATACATAGGCAGGAGAAAGTGGTATTGATGCATTTCTATTATACGGAGGTTATTTTAGGGAAATAATTGATAGAATCCAGACTTGTGATACTCTTCAACATTTGCAACAACCACGTATACCAAACCGGCCCTTGTTGCTTTTCAAACTTACTTCCTCTCATTAAAAATGAATGAAACATTTGTTCGTCGGCACGAAATTTTTGTAGGATTGTTTTGTCAGTTAATAAGAAGAGAATAAAATAAGAGAAAAAGAAGAAGTAGAGATGATGTTGTTTTTATTATCGGAAATATTTCCTTTTTAATGGGACAATTCAAAAAGGAATACTCCCTCCGTCCCACTGAAGATGACCCACTTTCCTTTTTAGTTTGTCTCACTCAGGATGACTCATGACCAAAATTGGAAATCTCTTTATCTCTACTTTATTCTCTCTCTCTTACTTTACTCTCTCAGCCTAACACATAAAATAAAACTGCATAAAATCTCGTGCCGCCCAAGGAAGGTCATCTTCCTTGGGACGGAGAGAGTACGTTACAATTTTAATGGGACATATGAAGTAGTTTTTATTTGTATCTTCTATTAGTTAATTATTTTTCTCTATGTATACTTAAAAATTCATTAAGTTAATTTAATTTGAAGTAGAGTTGTCAACTGCCGGGCTGGCCCAGCCCAGCCCAGGCCCGGTGAGCCCTGATGTTGTTGAGGCGCAGCTCGGCCTAGTCCCGGGATGTGAAGCAAGGTGGGCCGGTCGGGCTTATTTTCATACATCTCAATCCAGTCCAGCTTAGTCAGTTGACCAAGTTTGACAGATTTATACTTCCTACGTTTCTTGTTAATAGAGACGTTTCTTTTCGTCACGGAGTTTAAGAATAGTATGTTAAATGGATGGTAAAAATGTAGGAGAAAATAAAGTAAAAGAGATAAAGAGAGAATAAAGTAAGAGAGGTGGTTACCTTTTATTAAAAATAGAAGTGACTCAATTAACTTGGAACTTCCCAAAATGGTAAAATGACTCTATTAGTATGGAACGGAGGGAGTAATACTCTAGTCAATTAAAACAAAAAAATCTGCCTCTCTCCTCCATAGCCGATTACATTTACATGTATTAAGAGTAGAACAGTTAAGATTATACTAGTTGGAAACTTGGAATTGAGGAATCAGAAGTAGTGAAGAATATCGATAGAGATATAATTGCTAGTGGATGGTTACTGGCTGCAGAGAGGTATGAAACTAAAGGGAAGAGAAAAGAAAGACCGAAAGAATGATAATTGAGATTAAAAAGGCTGGATCTAGAAAGTAACTTTTATAAACCACTTTTTTAATTAAGTTCAAACTAACTTATTAATAATGTCTACTGCCATTTAAATCCTAAACCTAAATATATTTAATTAGGTGGATTGATTATGGGCTGGGTTTACAAATAAAACCAATGGAGCCTGTTACACTCAACAAGACCAGCCCAAACCTGCTTCATTTCTCAAACGAGCTCGGCTGGGTTAGTATGGCCAGTTGACAACTCTTATTTAAAGAAGAGTGAACTACAAAAATAGTCCCTTAACTATGGGTTTATCTCGCTCATAGTTCCTGGACTTTAAAATATCGTCAGACATCCCTGAGCTAAGGGTTTATCTCAAAAATGGTCATTTTTCACTGTTTTCGGTCGAAAATACCCTTTTAAAGGGTTTTGGGAGGTTTAGCAACTTGGTCCTTTTACACTTTTAACATTTTAAATCTGATATTATTTCAGTCATGTACTAAATCTGATATTATTTCAAAATTATCATTCTTCTTCCCTGTTGTCATCCTTCACTTTGTTTCTCTATTTCAATATTAGAGATAATTTTATAAAATTAAATTTTAAATTTCAATTTTTAAATATCAATAATTTTTTTAATTGAAACTATTAATTCATGGACACTATAAATATTGATTAAAATTATTAATTTTTATTATTTAATATAATATTCAGCTGAATTGAAAGTACAGAAAAATAATATTGATCATAATGGAAAAATAAGAGCTATTTAGCCTTCGTTCGGTTGTTATAATTGTTTGTGATTGAATATTATGAAGTTGACTACAAATTTGATCCTACTAAATATTTTATATAGGAGTATTTTTGTTGAAATTTTCTAGTAAAATTTGATTGTTTTCAAATTATTCTCCTCTTTCCATAGTAATAGAGTCATTTTTCCATTTTAGTACGTTCCATAGTAATAGAGTCTTTCCATTTTTAGTAAAAGTCAATACATTTTTCCACACCTACTTTACTTTCTCTTACTTTTTTCTCTCTTCATCTCTCTACCTTTTTCATTTTCCATTTTATTCTCCCTTTACTTAACTCACCTAACACAATTTTCTTAATTTTTGTGCTGAAAAGAAACGTTTTCATAACTATAGAACGAAGGGAGTAATAAAAGAAAATTATATTAGTCTTACATTAGATGCGTATTTATTTCAGAATAAATCGTGTTATATGATCCATTTATGATTAAAACTATTAAATATTGATTAAAACTAAGGCGTTGTCATACCTTATTGAATAAATATTAGACACTATCAAATATTGATTATGACTATTCATTTTTGTTATTTAATTATTTTTATGATTAAAATAATTTATTGATATTTAAATATTGAAATTTAAAATTTAATTTTGTAAAGTTAAATCTAATATTGAAATAAAGAAACAAAGTAAAGGATGACAAAAGGGAAAATAAAGGATGATTTTGAAATTATATCAGATTTAGTACATAACTGAAATAATATCAGATTTAAAATGTTAAAAGTTGGTCTGTGAAAATGGATATCGGGTATTGGATTTCCAAATCCGACAAAGTCGGGTAATTGGATACCCGAAACCCAATTTTTCGAGTTTCGGATCGGGATCGGGTAGTGGAATTTTTTATGATCGGATATCGGGTTACCCGATACCCGATTGGGTATACCCGAATTATCTGATTTTTTTTTTAATTTATGATTTATGTATTTATTCTGATTTTTAAATATGTTTAAATATTTAAGCAATTAAAATATTGAAATAGTGATCGCATGTGTTCCATAATCAATTGTATCTTTTTAAATCCAATTTTTTAGGGGTGGTATTTTTTTAAAAGTTAATGTGCATATTTTCCTAAAGTCACTTATATTTTAAAAATTCTAAATCTATATGATCTAAATCTGTATGCGACAACAAAAACTTACTGTTCGCATTGATGAATTAAGGTGCACGGATGAGTTATAAGAATTTATTTACACTCGCCCAAGAATTAATCACCTAAAATTTTTATAAAATTTAATACATCCAACCTATGCAATGTTTTCATTAACCGAAGAATATAGGATGCTTATCAGAAATGAATAATACTTCCTCTGTCCATTAGAAATGAAACGTTTTCTTTTTTAGTTTGTTCCATTAAAAATGAAACGTTTCTAAAAATAGAAATAATACTCCCACTACTTTTTCTTCTAACTTATTTTACTCTCTCTTCATTAACTCACAAAACAACACTACCTAAAATCCTATGCCGAAAAACAAATGTTGCATATTTAATGGGACGGAGGGAGTATATCATATCCATATTGTTATGTGCAATTTAATTTTTCTAATCCATTGGCTTTATAAAAACAAATAATTTATTTTAACAATATCACAATCACAATCGAGATTGGATACCCGGTTTTTCAGGACTGAATACCTGAGTCGGGTATCCGAGTACCCGAAATAAAATTTAGGTCGGGTATCAGGTATGAGATTTTGGGAATTTCAGGATCGGGTACCCAAAAATTTCGGATCGAATATCCGCGGGTATCCGATTTGACAGGCCTAGTTAAAAGTGTAAAAAGACCAAATTGTCTAAACCTCCTCAAAAGGGTATTTTTGACCGAAAACAGTGAAATAAAACCATTTTCAAGATAAACTCTTAGTCCGGAGATGTCTGGCAATATTTTTAAAATTCAGGAACTATGGGTGAGATAAATCTATAGTCCAGAAACCATTTTTTAACTTATAAATGCAATAGATTTTCAATGAGAGCAATAATATGAGCTGTGTAAGAAAGTAAGAAGCCTATTTAGTCTTAAGCCCATAGTTTATAATATGTGGGCCCAAATGAATGTTCAGTTATTTTACCGCCTTCTCCAGAAGTCTATTCTTCATCTTTCTACTTCCTCCTCGAACCCTCCTCTCCACCTATCACCTATACATATACATACATATATATAGACACGCATACACCCCTCTAATAAACAATAACCATCAACACAATTCAGAAAGCAATCAAATATCCATTCCCAAGCCAAATCCCACACACACTCTTTACTCTATTTGAAAAATCATCATCGTCAATTCATCAATGGCAAAAACACAAGGCAAGGCGATCGGCATCGACCGCGGCACCACCTACAGCTGCATAGGCGTGTGGCATCACGACCGCGTCGAGATCATCCCCAACGACCAGGGCAACCGCACCACCTCTTCCTACGTGAGCGCCTCATCGGCGACGCCGCCAAGAACCAAGTCGCCATGAACCCTCACAACACCGTCTTCGACGCCAAGCGCCTCATCGGCCGCCGCTTCTCCGTCCAGTCCGACCTCAAGCTCAGGCTCTTCAAGCTCGCCCCTCATCCTCGTCCGCTACAAGGGCGAGGAGAAGCAATTCTCCCCCGAGGAGATCTCGAGAAATCGCCGAGGCCTTTTTAGGCCAGGCCGTGAACGATGCCGTCGTCACTGTCCCGGCCTACTCAACGACTCCCAGCGCCAGGCCACCAAGGACGCCGGCGCCATCGCCGGCCTCAACGTAATGAGGATCATCAACGAGCCGACTGCGGCCGCGATTGCTTACGGCCTGGATAAGAAGGCGTCGAGAACAGGGGAGAAGAATGTGCTGATTTTTGACCTCCGTGGCGGCAGGTTCGATGTGTCGATTTTGTCGATTGAGGAAGGGATTATCGAAGTCAAGGCGATCGCCGGCGATACGCATTTGGGAGGGGAGGATTTTGACAACCGGATGGTGAATCACTTCGCGGCGGAGTTCAAAAGGAAGCATAAGAAGGATATTGGCGGGAATGCGCGTGCGTTGAGGCGGCTGAGGACGGCGTGCGAGCGAGCCAAGCGCATGCTGTCCACCACTGCGCAGACTACAATTGAGATTGATGCGTTGTGTTGGAAATATAACTTGAGGTGTCCCAATTTATGTTGGGAAGAGAATGTGTGAAGTCCCAACTTATTGGGAAGAGAATACCATTTATAATCTAGAGTTCCAATGAGTGTTCCTAGGTATATTTATATCTAGAATCCTGTAAATACCTATGTAGAATGTATCTCAAATAACAATTCAAATCAATCACAATGTAGTCTTCAAGAGTTCTTCAATTTTATTTTTCGCATTTTACTTTTCAACATGGTATCAGAGCAGGTTCGATCCCTCGCATAGATCAATCTGTCTCTATAGCAAAAAAAAAAAAAAAGGAAGTCGTGCAGTTAGCAAGAGGCTGAAACTCTACCCTGCAGTTAGCAGCTACAGCAGAAGATGTTGTTCTTCACTAACAAAGTGATGGTATAGCAAGACCCGACGGAACAGCGTCACGACGGCAATGATAGTGTGAGTCTGGGATTGGCGCTGGCAGTAAGGAGGTTGGGCGAAGCCAGCACGGCGCCGGTGGTAGGCAAAGGCGATGGCAATGACAGCTGGACAGAACCATGAAGCCATGAAGTGTGGTGTTTCCAAAGAAATCTCATCGCCAATAAATGAGCTGATGGAGAGAAGAAGAGAGGCCTTCAAGACGAAGGCCGAGAAAACAGAGGAGACAGGCTGCGACCCCAACCGCTGTCAAAATAGAGGAGAGGAAAACAGATGAGGAGTGCCTAGGGGGAGAGAAAGTATCCGACCGAACAACCCTCTCTAAATTTATGTTGGAGAAGAAGGCAGAGATGACCGGAGTAGGAGGAACGAGCAGAAACCCGCCAAGAGAGGAGGGGCTACTGCCAAAGAGGGGGCAGCCATGAGAGGCTAATGTATGAAGTGTTTGGCCAAGGGGATATCAGCCACCGCCAAACCATTCATCTCCTAATCAAGGAGAGAATCGCTGAGGACGAAGGCAGGGCAACCAACATCTGCGCAGCGAGGGGGAGAGAGATAGTGTTTCCGCACAGCCTCAGTATGGGTTGTGGCGGCGATCGGAGTAGCTACAGCAGCAGTCGGGAGGAAGATGGAGATGTTGAGTGGATGGCCGCCATAAACTCGGTGATCTACTCGGAAGTGTACCCCTTCGATGGCGCAACTCATCGAAAGCTCTGCCCAGAAAGCTCTTTCTGGATGCACCGAAGAATAAGAAGAGAAGCAGGAGTTGTGTGTTGAAGGAAGGGAAATTGGCAGATCTAAGACGAATCACATTTCTAACACTGCTCAAAGTTTCAAGCTTTATTGTATAAGGGGGAATCAATTGAAGGGTTATGGAAAATTGGAGGGGACAAAGCCATTCCTGAGTTCAACTCCCCACGTGTCCGACGAAATGCCGCAATTGAATTGGATTCGAGAACAGTTGAACGTGGCAACGGCAGCAAATCGAAGGCAAAGCCGCCGTGATGGCTGAGATAGGAGAAACCAAAGTGAAAGGGTTACCACAGAAGTCTCAACGCCGGCTATTGGTGATGCAATTCGTGAAGGGATGACGAGCAACCGATCTAGTAGCCAAGAAGAGGCTGCCCGGAATAGTGAGAATTCCGGATACACGGGAAACACAATGCCGGAGAAGCCACGACTGATTTACCGGAGAAGAAGGTAGCGGCTAGGAAAGGGCGCACTAAAAACGTTGAGAGGGCGAGAAAGCCGCAACAGTGAAGTTGTCATGTGACATCTGGAGAAGGCGAGTGAATGGCGAGGGATAGGCGTAAGGGCGCATGGAAGAATGCTGAGAAGAGAGTCAGCAAAGCAGCCCGTAGAATATGCGCCGCGGAGAAGGGTGAGGCAAAAATCGAGCATATGCAGTCGAGAAAGCTGCAGGCCTAAGGGCCGGCATAGGCAGATGCAGCAGAATAAGCAGTCATCGAGAAGGAACGATCAAGAGCTAGCCTTACAGATACCCGCCTGGATAAAGAAGCCCGAGATGGAACCGCCACGCCCAGAGATCCTTAAAAAAGCAAGAAGGCTGTGAAGAGCTGTTGTTGGTTAGGCACCAACAAGCCTACAAAGGCGGCTGCGACTCTTCGAAGGTAGCCGCCATGATGAAGGCAAGAGGAGAAACCAAAGTGAAGGGTTGACTGGAGAGGTCTCAACATTGGGCTAGTGGGCTCGGAAAGTTTTTTAAAAAATGAAAAAGAATATGGGCTCATTGTGTTTGAGCGGAATGGGCCAAGTATAGCCTTCCAAAAATGAAGTTTTGGGCTGCCAATTAAATTCAGTCCAAAGACGAGTGCACTCCTCGACACGAGTCAAAACTGTCAGAATGAGCTCCTCGACACGAGTCAAAACTGTCAGTCAGAGAAAAAAAAAGAATGAACATTGGCTCCTGGATACAAGCTAAAACTGTCTAAGATGACTCCCGGACATGAGTAAAAATTGTCTAGATTGGCTCCTTGGCACAAGTTAAAATTGCCAACCAAAAAAAAATTGAAGAGCTCTATGACAAGAGTTAAAATTGTCAACGGAAAATTAAAGAAGCTCCTTGAAATGAATCTAAACTTTCAATAATGAAGAGCTCCTTGATAAGAGCCTAAACTTCCAATGAAGAAAAAAGAAACTCCTTGAAACGAGTCTAAACTTTCAATGAAAAGGGAAGGACTCCTGAATACGAGTATAAACTATTTATCAAAATGAAGATCGTGCAAGTTAAGTGTCGAAAAAACTCGATACTTAACTTGAGGGGGAGTGTTGGAAATATAACTTGAGAGGGTCCCAATTTATGTTGGGAAGAGAATGTGTGAAGTCTCAACCTATTGGGAAGAGAATACCATTTATAATCTAGAGTTCCAATTATAGTTTCTAGGTATATTTATATCTAGAGTCCTATAAATACCTATGTAGAATGTATCTCAAATAACAATTCAAATCAATGACAATGTAGTCTTCAAGAGTTCTTCAATTTTATTTTCCGCATTTTACTTTTCAACACGTGGTTTGAAGGGATTGATTTCTACACCACGATTACTCTGTGCGAGGTGAGGAATTGAACATGGATTTGTTTCAAAAGTGTATGGAGCCGGTGGAGAAATGCTTGATCGATGCTAAGATCGACAAAGCCCTGATCCACGACGTCGTTTTAGTCGGCGGGTCGACGAGGATTCCGAAGGTGCAGCAGCTGCTTCAGGATTTCTTCAACGGGAAGGAGCTCTGCAAGAGCATCAGCCCGGACGAGGCCGTGGCGTACGGTGCGGCCGTGCAGGCGGCAATACTCAGCGGCGAGGGGGACCAGAGGAGCAGATATTCTCGACCTACTCAGACAACCAGACCGGGGTGCTGATCCAGGTCTACGAGGGCGAGCGGCCGATGACAAGGACAACAACCTGCTCGGGAAGTTCGAGCTCACCGGAATTCCTCCGGCACCGAGGGGAGTGCCGCAGGTGAATGTGTGCTTCGACATTGACGCGAACGGGATACTGAACGTGTCCGCGGAGGACAAGACGACTGGGGTGAAGAACAACGTCACCATCACCAACGACAAGGGGCGGCTGAGCAAGGAGGAGATTGAGCGGATGGTGGCAGAGGCGGACAAGTATAGGGCAGAGGACGAGGCAGTGAAGAAGCGCGTGGATGCCAAGAACGCGCTTGAGAATTACGCGTACAGCATGAGGACTACGATCAAGGATGAAAAGGTGGCAGGGAAGCTTGGCGGCCCAGACAAGGAGAAGATCGAGAAGGCGATCGACGAGGCGGTGGAGTGGCTGGAGAGGAATCAGCTGACGGAGGTGGATGAATTGGAGGATAAATTGAAGGAGTTGGAGAGTTTGTGCAACCCCATTACTTCTAGGATGTATCAGGGCGGCGGCGATGCTGGCAGCGCCATGCCGGGTGCGAGCTCCAGCAACAGCTACGGCAACGGTGGTGCCAGCCCGAAGATTGAAGAGGTTGATTGAATTGAAGAAACCAGAACAACTGTGGTTTAGTACATTTTATCTATACTTGGTGTGTGTGTTTTTACTTTCTAAATAAATGCTTTTGTGGCAAATAGATGTTTATCAATAGCTATTAATGAAATAAGAGTCCGTTACGATTTCCAATGTTCATATAGCAACTGCTTGAAATCGAGAAATTGAAAGTGATTTTGTAAAAGCAAAAGTCTAATGCAAAACAAGAAAGAAATGAAAGAAAATGCTAGCAGCTACGCTAAATTTAAGTGCCATTAACACTTCCAGAATGCCACTATACGACAACTAATCCAAGGTCTTAAGAAGCCTAAATAAGCCTGCTGCTTCTCGGATCCTCGAGAACTCGATGCAGAACGATTGCACTTCGAGGAAGATGTCATTCACTGCAAATACACACAACGCATTATTTATGTAATCATCTAAATTTTTTGTGAAAATTTACAAAATGCTGACCATTGATTATTTTGTTTCGGATTAAACTTTGCAGAAAAACGCAAACCAGTCTCACAAGTCTATTCTGCATATACCGGTCCTGCAAGATAAATGAGTTGCTAATAATAGTTAGGGATCCCGGAAATAAGGATGTAAACAGTCAACTATATTTCAAGAAAAGAGAATACACGGAATAGTAAGAGATATGAACTACGAACCTTGATACCCTGACAAGCACTTATACAGTTGGAAATATAAGTGTGTAAGAACATCGTAGGAAGTTCAATTGTAGTGGTCAGCCTATTTACAACTTCCATGGAATGAAGACTCATCTCCATATTTACAAGAACTGTAAAATATCTGAACAGTAGGGAAAGAGAATTTGCAAAGAAAGTTGTAAGCACTGTACGCCAAAATAATACTCAACTCTCTATCAGTCAAAAGCCAAAAGCAATGAGCAATATCATACTCCTTAATTTCGGATGAATTCACCAACTTAATCAGCACTTCAACAGCAATCATGGGATTATTTTCCACTAGGTCCTGGAGAAAGTGTTGCAATACAATTATAAGGCAGGAACCATGTTTTCACTTGGAAATAACACCCTTAAATGACATACTGGGAGCTTTTTGGGTGTTAGTCCACAATGATATACAAGCTTCGGGTCATTTGCTAACTCCACCAGCACTTGCTAAAGAAAAAAACATATATTAGGAACATTTAAACAACTCAAAGGTATTCGCAACTTCCTTTACCAAATTAAAGGGGTCAAGTAAAGGATAAACCAGTAAATTTACATTTGAAACGAAGAAAGAACAATGTTTTGTGACACTTCTGCATGACAAAGTGAACACTTGCTAACATATTTCTGTGACAAAAAAGAATAACTACCATCTAGCACCTTTAAGTTTAATGGCCTTCAGTAAATCATGAACAAAACTATGAGACACATACAGCCATGCTCAACGTTAGGAGCTACATTTTTTCAAAACGTTCAATTTGACATCCAAGATGAAATACATAGCCTTTAAAATCATAGTACCTCTTGTTGCACAGGAACAAGCGGCCCCTTCAAAGCTTTTGAAATTAAATCTCTTACAGCAACTGCTCTACTAGTATCAGCACACATCCCATAATCCCATAAAAGCTCATGGTTCATATCAGGGTTCAGCCACAATAGCTGCTCGAGACCAGAAGATATTTTTTAGAAGCATACATATTTCATACGTTTGTTATAGAGTGTCTCATCAGCTAATAGTTACTGCTTACACATTACCTCACCATCCATTACTGGAAGCCTTGGAGGGAGCGGTCTGATCCATTGTGGACCTAATCCATCCAGTGAAAGAGAAGACATCAACCCAACTACAGTTTCTTCTCTACTCCCAGATCCGATTTTAGATGTGACTCCAGGCTCTGCGTCAAACCTGAAATGTGAATTTCAATACCAAGACAAAGAAAAACAATCAACTGAAAACAATTATGTGAGGAAACTGCGCTCTTGTGATGAATATCACTGTAAAGTCACATGAAGTCACTAGTAAAAGTCATACTCAGATGAATTACTATCACATCCAAGGGGCACATCAGGATCAGGCACTATATTTTTCACAGTGTTGTCCTTTAACAAGCTTTTACATGGCTCTGTCTGAACTTTGACACAACATTGTTGCTGCAACTGCTCACGTTGTGGAAAGGACTGGAAAATTCAAAGGAAATGTATAAAGGATGTGGTAAAGAAAGAGTTAAAAAAAAGCTTATAAAAACTAAATTTTCTAAGCATAGGTTGCAAAAGACCTGGCTACAAGCAATATTTATTTGCGTAAACCAGAATGTCAAATCCATCTACACTTACATGTGATGAAAGATCAAAGTTACTTATGTAATCTGCGGCAGATTGCTTGAGAAACTGCACAGAAGATAATCAATTATAGAAAGTGGATAAGCAAACAACTTCTGCAAGTAAAATAAATATTCTAAAATGCATGTTAATTTCCTCGGAAGCGGCCTTTTTCCGTTGTAAGTATAGCATGACTTTCTCATTAAGTGGGAAACATCTAAACAAAGATAAAAATGGCAAAACTGACAAGCATGACAAAGTTGGAAGTTGGAACTACAGAAAGAGAAATGATTGAAGAACCTCTCTGCCATTCACACTGGTTGAGCTCAATAAAAGAAGAACAAATGCCCTTTCATACTTTTCAGCTACGTCATCACATGCTGCCTGAAAATTGATAACACAGTTAAGCAAAACTATAACTGGTTCTTAAAACAGAACTTCATCGTCAAACAAATAATAGTATTAATTTAGTAAAATAAGGTAAAACTGTAAAGGTTTGCTAAAAATTGACGTAACATTACGCTGTGGGAAAGTTAACTTTGAACAGAAATTAAACATTAAATGCACTCGGAACACTATTTATGTGATCAAAGTATTGAATACTGAGAGTTTATAAGCTGCAAAGATCAAACTTTCACAAATGTAGAAGGACTACGAGAAATGGTCCTCTGAAAATTGTGAGAAGAAAAGTCTCATCTAGCAGTGAAAATAATATTGTCCTGTGGAATATGTTTATTAAGCATTAGACTCCTCTACACAATTACTGAAAGTGAGTAATGATAAAAAATAATCATTTCCACAGATTATCATTATGTAAAAACAAAACCTGAAAGATTTATGCAAACTAACATGCTAAACTTACACTAACAAGCTTGGAAATGAAAGGGTTTGAGGAAGGCTGCTGTGATGAATATGCTTGATGAATGATTGCAAACGCAATTAACCGCTGACTTGGATTTAGAAATTTCTCCTGCAGCAATACGACTTGAAACTTTAGCTTACATGCCACTTAAATGTTTTAATCATAAAACACATATATGTGCCACTCATAAGCAAAAGGCTTAAAAATTATAGTTCATACACAAATAAAAAAAGACGAGAGGCTTAATTCACTCAGAATTCGCCCACTCCGTGGCTTGCTGAAAAACTACGATTTCCATTGGATCAGTTCTAACTTGCAAACTAGTCAGAAAAACTTAATCCTATCCGCAAATAAGAACTCCAAATGCTGATCCAATTCCACGAATTATTTCAGCGTATAGCGAATTTTAGAAATCAAGCGGCCAAATAAATACTATAATCAATTCAATCAATGTTAAATTAACATAGAACAGTAGCAACGAAAGAATTGGAACAAAAATCAAAGAGAGAGCTAAGAAAACCCTAACCTTGGGGTCAGTAGTGAGGAAGTCGAGGGCGGAGCAGGCATAAAAATGCAGAGAGCGAGGGAATTTGGAGTTGAATTCCGCCACGATCTCTTCGACGGTCTTGTTTTCGCCGGCGCTGAGCAGCCGGAGCAGCTTGCCACAGTCTTCAAAGCCCAACATTTTCAGTGAATCCGAGTCAGAAGAAGGGGAACTGATGATTTACGTTTGATACGCGAGACTAATAGTAGCCAATAATTGCAAACAGGTACCTGAACTTTCAAGACTCCTTCTCTTCAATCCTATATATTTCACGTTTTAATACTTCCGTCGTCCCATAAAAATATGAAAAATGAATATGACACAAGAAATAAGACAAAATTGGCAAAGTAAGAGAGAGAATGAGAATGGTATCGTAAAGTAAGAGAGATAAGGAGAATGGTAGTTAAAGTAGTGTTACTGGATAGTGAGACCTACATTATTAAATTGATATATTTTCCAAAAATGGAATACACATATTTTTGTGGGACGGACGAAAATGGAAAGTGTACATATTTTTATGGGACGGAGGGAGTATATATTGCGATTTAAGGTCATCCCTACTCATACCATTATCTCATCACTTAAGATCATTATTCATGGGACTCGGCACATTATTTTTCAAATATCCCTAAACACTCTGGTGACTCTATAATGGCGTTGTGATGAGGGTTTTGAATCCGAGGAACACCACGATTCCAAGGGAGAAGTGGAGAAGTACGTAGATATTCTTGATCTAGTCGGACAACTATCCATTTGAGTTGGTATACTGGAAAAGCGTATGAATACGATAAACTTCGAATTCACTTTTACCTGTTATGAAAAGATGAAAAGAAATAATTTTATCATTTACTTCGTGTTGTGCTTGCTCATTTCATTTAAGATATGTTTTACAAGCATTGTCAGAGCATACATCTCACAAGTGTTTTGCATTGTAGAATGGATAGTGGAGCAAGTCGTCAAAGTAAATTACTCAGTCGGTACCTTGAAGAAGTCAAACGACATTTCACAATCTAGATAGACTTTAGCTACCAATCGGTAAAGATTGTAGTTTCAATACGAAAATTTTCTTACCCAAAGAGATTAACGACACTGGTGTTATATAGCACTAAATCGATTTATTAGTAAGATAATGTTAGAGTTTTGTGTACTCTATATCACCTTTTGAGTGATTGGATATTGTAAAAACTCTAATTTTATTTTTCGAAGAATAAAATAGATTATTTTATCATAAAGATGTTTTATTTTACATTTAATAGTTGTTTTGCATATTTAAATGTACTCCCTACGTCCCGTAATAGATGTCACACTTTGGAAAAAGTTCCCGCTCACATCAATTATAAAATTATATTTTCTCTCACCACTCAACACACAAAATAACATCTCCTAAAATCTCGTGTCATCTCCCAAGTGTGACATTTACTATAGGACGAAGGGAGTATAAGAAACAAAACAAGTCGAAGTCTTTGGTTTAGTAGAACGATTGTGGGCGTCGTTCACTTTAAGGTATCTCAGTCAGCTCTAAACAAAGGAAAACAATATTTCACTACCTAGACAGGCCTTGACTACCTATTGAGAAAGTTGCATGTTAGTCCGTATATTTCCAAGTCTTAACGAAATAAAATGATATTGGTGTGGTATAACACGAACACAGCTCATAGTGACACAAATCTTTTTGCTATTTACTGAAAGACGTGATCTTGATAAACTAATCTTAATCAATATATTTAGCTTTGAGCATACGTTATTAATTATGCATTGCTTTGATTTATCAAATGGTGCGGGTTTTTCGCAACCCAAGAATCCTGGTATCTTGAGTAATGATAATTAATATCCTAGCAGTGCTAGAATCGCTATTATGTTGAATCGCGTCTCAGTGAGTCTGGTTTGATAATATCCTCAAAGAGAAACTTGAAATAAACTTTTATTATTCGGAACCTAGGTAATTGAAATTTTATTCCATGAATACTCCATTCGTCCTCTAAAAATAAGGACATTTTCCATTTTGGGATGTCCCATAAAAATATCCCCTTCTATTTTTGGTAACTTCCTTCTCTCTAATAAGGTGGGTCTCATTCTCCACTAACAAGACTATAATTACTTTTTCTTTCTATCTCTCTCATACTTTACCAATTGTGCATTAATTCCAGTGCAATCCCAAATGTCCATATTTTTATGGGACGGAGAGAGAAATAAATACTCCATCCGTCCCGGATAATTACTCTCACTTTGACCGGGCACGAGTTGTAACGACCCGCCCATTTAGGGTATATTAGATGCGGCGATCGTTAACTAGGCGGACTTAAATGCAACAAGATCATAGGCTAGGGTTTCATTTAAAGGAATTTTCCCTAAGTATTTAATGAGCAACTATCAATAAGAGAAGAAATAATGCCTTAGTAATGAGATTCAATGAAAAAGGGCTATCACAATTAACATTCCCAAAATGACAAGGTTTCAAAAATAACCCCAACTGTATCATGTCTCAATATCCCAACGAAATAAAATAATTCGAACTTCAAAGAACTATAGAAAGTTTCATATTTTTCAGCGGAAGCAACCAAGAGAAGGTGAAGCCATGTATGAAGACACAACTACACACGAAGTACCATAACAATCATTTTATTCAATTATCCCGCTCAACACCGCCAACCGCTCATCACTACTCAACCTACACATAGGGAAAAACACATGCAGGGCTGAGTACTATAAACATACTCAGTGGACTTATGCCGAAAGCAGATTTATAAACAATAGTAATTATCATGCCATTTTCAAGTGTCCATCGGGGTTTTATCTTTAGAAAGACCCGAGGCACCAAAATATATTCTTTATCAAATATCACGGTCGCGCAACAATTTTTCACATCGACGTTTACCATATCCTCATTCTACATGACAAGGAATGCGGCCGCAATCCAGGTCACTAGACCGGCCGACCCGTACGCCAGCACTCGGTCTAACATTGGTGTACACTAACCCAAGTAGAGTTTGCGGCTCTACGAGGATCCGAATTCGATTAATCAATAGTGGCATAGCCACGAGGGATAGGCACGACAAAACAAATCAAGGCGTGATAATACAGATCTCATTCTCATCAATAAAGATTTAGGACCATGTCCTTATTTTAAAAGAAAAGCTCACCTCGTCGGCTTAGCTCGAAAGTATTCTCTTCTCCTTATTTATCACGCTGAGAGCGCGAATTATCACCTTTAAATTAGGCGTATCACAAATCAGTTTCGAACATTGATTCAAAAATCATGCATGTTCCCACATTTCCCTTTTGCCATGAATTCGTTTTAATATCACGGTTCAAAATCAATATACGATTATCATATCACTTTTATTCGCACAACAACTCTTGATTTATCATCAAATCGTGTCACGCATGAGTGTTTTTCACACAACACACGCACACACACACAACACGCATACCGAGGCATGCACATACACACACACACGGTTTCACACACACACCTATTCATCCCAAATTCATCAATTGATCTCCCCTTCACTCAATCTAAATGCATGTGAACTCAAGAACACCGATTAATCGGTAGAGGAAGAAAGATTAATATAGAAAATACCTTTTTCAATAGAACGAACGGTAGAAACAAAGTAATAGCCTTGATTCTTCAACAAATTCTTGAATTTCAACTTCAATTCTTAGTAAAGAATGAAGAGATCTTGAATAAAATAGAAAACAAGTTGAGGAAGTAGTGGAAGGAGTGGGAGGCGTTTTTCTTCAAGAGAGAGGGGGCGTGTATTTTGATTTTTAGGGTTAGGATCTCTCTCTTATTTATAGAGTGCAGGATATAATATCTTTAATTAAATAAATCAAAGATTTGGTAGAGATATGGGAGAGATTGGCGTTAAAATGGTTGAGAAAATAAGGGGATTTTCAAATTCTAGGCTATTTAGTTAGCCTATGATTTTATTTGGATATTTTACGAAGTAGAATAAAATATCACGGAACAGAATAAAAATAATAAATCCTCCCAAACAATATAGGAAGTGGCGTGATTTTGGCTCCTCCCACAAGGGATTTAATTTCAATATTATTTAAAAGAAGATATGGCAAGATCTTCTTAGATATGGTAAGATATGCTAGGATATTTGAATTTATTTATGGAAGAGAATAAACAAGGGATCAAATAATATAATAAAATAATCCCTTCTCCCAATAATAGGAGATTTTCGAAAATCTCCTTGACACAATCATGGGGGCCGAAAATTTGTGAAATAAATTAGGAATAATCGGACTTTGGATTTAACTCGGATAATTATCCCAAGTAAATAATTAAATCCAAGGAAATAGGATTTCTTCTCCAATAATGATATGGGTCGAAATTTCCAAATAAATAAATAATGCTCCTATTTAATTCTCACTCATCCCTTAGGAAAAATAATTCACCACAATATTATTTCACCCCACATCAAAATATTCACATATTCGAATTTCACCTCCACTTCACATTTTCCAACGACTTTGACCATTCCACGGCCACGTCATATTTTCCAAATCTTTGACTTTTCAACGCCACGTCATATATTTGACTATTCAAATAAATCTCAATTCCACAACGCAACTAGGTCACAAAGCAATCATGCAATTAATTCACTCATCAATAATACCATAGCACTAAAGGCACTTAATGCAAAAAAATTTATAACCCAAAAATTAGGGTTCGAAAAAGCGGGGCGTTACACGAGTTATAAGAAATGTAATGGAAAAATGAGTTGAAAAAGTTAGTGGAATGTGGGTCCTACTTTTATGTATTAGTTTTATAATAAAATGTTAGTAGGAATGAGTTAGTGGAATATGAGGTCCACTACCAAAAATGTAAGAAGTGAAATGAGACAAATTATGTGGGACATATCGAAATAGAAAAATGAGACAAATTATCTGGGACGGAGGGAGTAAGCATTTCTTGCTAAGTCTACTCTTGGAGTAAATAAGATATACATTAATTAAGTAAATGACAGACATTAATTAACTAATAGACTTTTATATCTTAAGCGCGGTAAATAATTCATTAAAAGAGGACACCCGAATTACTTAAAATTTCATATTTGGATAGGTAAGTCAATATTGTTACTGTAGTGGCTGATAATAATATTCTATTTGGGCTTTAATTAAATTATGGTTCAATTTAATTAGTTAAACCCAAATAGGTGTGGCCTGCATCTAAACCTCCACAGATCCTTGATTGAGCCCAATACGTAACTAAATTTAAATAGGAGAGAATAAAGGAGACACAATTGAGTGAGAACACAAAATTTTCGTCCCCTTCTCTCTCCTAGGCGATATGCATTCTCTCTTCCCACTCTATGTGAGATTCATGCCTCTTCTTTATTCAAGTCCTATATATTTTGATAAGATCAACTCATTGATATCTTAATATAGTTTGGGAAATAGTCAGAAGATCCATGATCTAGTAGAAGTAGCAAGCTATCTGCGATTCTATGTAGAATCATCAAGGTAATTTGTTCTCCTCCGTAGAAAGCATGTTTTAGGTTTCAATTAATCAAAAGCATGATTTAATTCAAGTTTTATGCATGATACATGTGATAAATGCGCAAATATATTTAGTCTAAATAATTTGCTAAATAGATCAAATTCTGATTTATTCTTATTCCGCAGTGCAATTACCAACAGATAAGTCTTTCTTGACTGCTTACTGAAAGATGAGTTCTCGGTAATTATTACTCCCTCCGTCCATGATTCTCATTTCTAAATGGCGCGGATTTTAAGAAATGTTAAGAAAAGTGGGTGGAAGAAAGTTAGTGAAATAGGAGTCTCACTGGTATATATTAGTTTTAAATGATATGTGAGTGGAATGAGTTATTTATCTACATACTCAGAGACACATCCATACACATATTAAATGATAAAATACATGTCATGGTGTAACTAGAATGCATATATGTGAATACTATATTTATCAAAATGCATGTGTAATGCACGCACATATACATATCCATCATATCTTTATTTTTAGCAAAAGCGTATACAATTGGGATTCAATTAGTTTACTTCTATAACATCCATACTCAAGATAACTACACATATACAATATTCCCAGAATGGGTTCTCATAAAGTTAAACTGGAGAATTGGTATTTTGGATCTAGGTAGAAGTTCAAGAAAAATTTAGTCTTCAATTTTATTTTTGAAAAAAAATCTATTTTAATTAATGTACGTGTGGTTGGGATTGATTATTATAATATTTGTGATAAAAAGGTGAAGGAGCAGTCGGCCCGAGTCAGTTGGATAACAACAAAGAACGGAGCTGGTAATCATCGAGTTTTATTAAGCTCATTCGAGGTAACATGTTCAACATTAGGGGGACAATAATCCTCTTAAGCTCTTTATTTGACTATGTGATTATGTGATTTGATATGCGGTAGAATTGTGATTTAATATGAGATATGAAATGTATATATTGAAAGTGATTTAATATGAGATATGAAATGTATATATTGAAATAAGAAAATTTAAGGAATTAGAGGTACTTGGTTATAAGTTTCTAAGTCATGCGCTTGGTTATTGCTTCTGCCTATAATGATTTTGGTTTCGCCACGTTGCCTAGGTAGAGTTATCTACTCTATCAGGGGCTATTAGCCATGATGATTTGGATTTTGCCACGTTGCCTAGGTGGAGTATTATACTCCATTAGGAGCTATTGACTGTTATGATATGTGATGCACCACGTTGCCTAGGTAGAGTTAGACTCTATCAGGGCTATTGGCTATGATGATATGTGTCACACTGCCTAGATACATCGACATGCTTTATCAGGGGCTACTGGCTTGAATGTTGGGATGTGCCACACTGCCTAGATAGAGTGTTATACTCTATCAGGGGCTATTGGCCATGATACGATAGATGGAGGTTGGTGGATTGTCTATGCCATGTAGCTATACTATGATTGAAAAATCTTGATATTGTCGTTGTGATGCCTTAGAAATTAATATACTTTGTATAATAGATCTTTTGTGATCGAGTCGGTTTGATACGAGGGCATGGATAATATTAGTAAAAAGATTCATTTGAGCTATTTATTTTATTTTATTTTATTGTGATAGAGCTTTGGCTAAAATATTAGATGTACTACCAGGTGAGATGATTGAAGATCGTTGTGGATATTTCTTTTGCTTCTTCGTCAGCACCAAATTCTTATTTGATCATCGATAACCATCTTTTGTTATGGATTATATCTTTTGTAGTCATGACATGTTAGGCGTAAAACTTATGGAGTATAACTTTTGCTATGTTTGTAAAAGAAAGTATGTGAATATGCTTCTATATTTTGGTGTGCAATGATATTATATTACGTTGACTATTAAATTTTTAATGACTGAATTAAGACATAAAAACTATTATGTTATATAGTTTTTTTTAATAGTGACATTCTCTATTCGGCCAGTCGCTGGTTGGGTATGGGGGCAATACACTACGCAGATTGAGCAGAGAGAAAGGAAGGAAGTGAGAGAGGACAAGGGCGACGGCAGCGGCATCGTGGTAGGGGAGGCGGTAGTTGAGCATGAAAAGATGGAGTTAAAGTTAACTCAGAAGAGGGCTTTTCGATTTTTTTCCAAAGAGATAACTGTCATTATTGTTTTTCCTTTCCCTAATAGAAATAAATGAATTACAGTAAGTGGCGTCAAGAAAGAGGCGTGACCGCTTAATTTTTCTAAGATTAAAAGATTAATATCTTGAAATATATTGTAGAATGGGCTAGAAACTTTTCTTTTTAATTCGTACTCGAAAGTTCATTAAATGTATATTCAAATCTAAAATTTCAATTAATGTTAGTATTTTTTTATATCTAAAAATCAACTTAATTTAAAATAAACACATAATTTAATGATTATAGAATAAAACGTGTCATTTTAAGCGGGACGGAGGGAGTACTATCTTAGTCCCATAATAATAACACATTTTGTGATGACACAAATTTTTTAATATAATTAGCAAAATAAAAGAGATTATTTTGTGATGACACAAATTTTTTTAATATAATTAGTAAAATAAAAGAGATGTAAAGATAAATAGTGATTGTACATATTATTATTAGTGGAAAATAAAATTCACCTAAAAAAAGAGAAAAATAATTACAAAAGATAGAAGTATCTATTTTATAGGACAAACTAGTAAAACTGTCTATTTTTATGTGATGAAGTGAATATTTGTTTTTAGAGTTATAAATATAAATTATTTAAATTAAAATATACTATATTTGTATAAATAATTATATTCAATTAGTATTTTAAATATTTATTATCTGGTTCAATCCCATGATATTTAGTCCATGGATCTACTATTACTAGGGTTTGCCGTTTGCTACTTTGTTTAAATTTAGATTTTTGATGGCACACCACGTTATGTCACTCTGTAAATGTCATTCCACGTCTCCATCACATCAGGACCACCACACCTCAACTTTCACCGACACTTACTACCTACTTCAATGCAATCCATCTCTAAGAGCATCCGCAATGGTACATAGGCCAGCAATAGGCTAGCCATTCTCTCCCCTGCCACGTCAGCAACACTAAAAAATCCACCTACCACATCAGATTTAGGCCAGCCATAGGCCAGCCGCAATAAAAATAATTCAAAATATACTATATTTACGGAATTAAAATTACGATTAAATTACGGAATTAAATTTACGAGACATATACGGGAAAATTCATTAATTGCATTTAAAAAAGGTACATAGATAAAAAAAAATAACATTTAAAAAGGTACATAATAAAGAAAAAAACTATCGCCGTGCAATCCTCCGTGCCCACAACTCTTCAAGTATATCCTTTTGGAGTTGAATATGAGCATCCACTTGGCGCATGTTGGCAAATTCCTTGAGGCGGCCGGCTTCGAGAGGTATCCCACGTCGTACACTAGGGGTGGCCGTTCCGTGGCTTGGACCGGCTTCATCGTCATTGACCCAACTAGTCAGTTGTACGCCTTCGTCTTCGACGATCATGTTGTGCGAGGATAATGCAGGCGTACATTATCTGGGAAACGCATCCGACATCCCACAAACGCGTTGGACCCTTAATTGCCGCCCATCGAGACTGGAGCACACCAAATGCGCGCTCCACGTCCTTGCGCGCCGACTCTGTCGTTCCGCAAAGTAGGCCTTCTTTTCATCACTTGTTGGTCTGATCGTCTTCACAAAGACCGGCCACCGAGGGTATATCCCATCCGCCAAGTAGTAGCCCATATCATGCAGGTTGTCGTTGGCCACAAATGAGACGGGTTGGACCGACGCCCTGGCAACATGTTGGCGGGAAACCGCGGGTTCTCCGAAAAGTAGTCGTCGTACAGCCGCTGATGTGCAGCTACATGATCCCGATCAATCACTGCTCGCGGTGGACAACTCGTGGAGGGCGAGGTATCGCCTGCTGTTCCACCCTACGCATGTACCGCTCCATCTCGCGGTTCATGTAGGCATTCATAGCCTCGTTCATCCTCCGTTCGTACTCCTCAACATCCCCACCACTACCACCCGCGTTACTCATCGCGCGATGATGCTCTTGTACAGAAAGTTAGAGAGAGAGAAAACTCGTTAAAACAAGTGGTGCAAATGAAAATGAAACGAAAATCGTGTTTATATAGGTTTGTAAAAAAAAAAAAAAATACAAAAATCGGCGCTGGCCGATCGGCTGGCCGGTATACCGCTCGCCGCCTACAATGGTTCGGCTAGCCGACCGGCCAGCGCGAAGAATCGGCTAGCCGGTCGCTAGCCGACCATTGCGGATGCTCTAAAATGAAATAAATTCCTCTTTTCACTCCATCTCTATTCGTTATATCTCTCTAACTTATATACTTCTATTTTTCCTTGTTAATTGAGACACTTTTTTTCGGTACGAAGATTAAGAATAATATGTTAAGTGAATGACGAATAATTTAAAAGAAAATAAAATAAAAAAAGAGATTAAAATAAGAGAGGGGATACTTTTGCAAAAAGAGTAATGATTCAATTATATTGAACATTCCCAAAATAAAAAAATGACTCAATTAAAATAGAACGCATCGCTACTAGCTTGATGATTGCCTCCATGTTTTATTTTTGTCAATTCAACTTTAACGTTCCCAAGTTTGTTTAAATAAGCTAATAAGAATTTAATTTCATAATTAATCATTTGTATTTTAAAACGTGAATCAAAATGATTTATCTTTTTAAATATTTTCCATCATTTCCATCAAAACGGACTTATATTCTTTTTTTTTGGCGTCATACTTAAAAAATTCACATTTCTTCTTTATTTTTTTGTACTACTATTTATTAATTTTTAAATTAATTTAGCAAGTATCATTTTCTAAAATATTAGTACTAAAAAATTAACACTTCTAATAATACGGAGAAAATAACTTTTAAATAGTGTGCAGGACAGTAACTTAAAAATTTAAACCTTTGGTTGGAGTAAAGTATGAGATTGTGCACACATTTCGCTAAAAAGTTTGCTTAAAGAAAGTGAGATTAGTCACATTCGTCCTATAAAAATAAGTAAATTTTGTGATATTCTATAAATATTTTTTTATAAGGATTTCACTTTCAACGAATAATAAAATAATTATTTTTTTCTTTCTACTTCCCTATAATTATTTCTCTACTTCTCTATAATTATGCATTAATTCTCCTGACATTCTAAATATTTATATTTTTATAGAATGGAAAGAATACAAGATATTACTGATAAGTTAATTCTACTAAATGCGATTTCTAGTAAATTCTAATGTTACCTTAAAACTATAATAATATTTCTTCAAGTGCGCTGATGGCTTACATTCTTATGAATTTATAGTACTCCATGTATTTTGAAACCGAAGGCGATTTTTTACATGATGTGCTTAAAAAGCTAAAACAAATTTGGAATTTGGAAAGAAGAAATCTTTTATAAAAAGCGACAAACAGATTCGGTTTTTTCTTCTCCAAAACCGAGATCGAGATAGAAATTAATAAAAAAAACTTGGAAAAAAGAGCAGTTACAAACCCCGAGTCCAACAGTGTGTGTTGAATGGGGTTTCCCACTATTACCATTTACCAGTCACCACCCACACGAGCGGTTCTCGATTTGCATGTATATATATATATAGAGAGAGTGAGAGAAGGGGTTGTGTTTTTAATTTTTAGGTATAGATGATACTGGCCTTTCATCTTCTATATAACCTCTCTGACTCTCTCCCTGTGTGTGTTTCTCTAAAATGAATCCAATAAACAGTTGCGGCGGTAGTAGAAAGAGAGGGCATTGGAGGCCACACGAAGATGCAAGGCTCAAAGAGTTGGTCGCCCAATTCGGCCCCCAAAACTGGAATCTCATCGCTCACAAACTGGAGGCTAGATCAGGTAAAAAATCAATTTCAGATTATTAAATTAAATTAAATTAAATTAAATTATACTCCGTAAATGGATAGGAAAAAGCTGCAGATTGAGATGGTTCAACCAGTTGGATCCTCGAATAAACCGAGGGGCATTCAGCAAGGAGGAAGAAGAGAGGTTGATGGAAGCACACACAGTTTATGGCAACAAATGGGCCATGATTGCCAGGTTATTTCCAGGCAGAACAGACAACGCAGTGAAGAACCATTGGCATGTCATCATGGCCAGGAAACACAAACACAGGGTGGACCAAATCAATCTACAAATCCCTAATTCACATCTCTCCTCTCTTAAACCCCTTCAACACATTCCAAATCGTATGTTTCTTTCTGCATTACTTTTTCCACTACTAATAAACTACTACTACTAAATTACTCCATCTTCTAAGATTTCATCTTTCCTTTGCAGACCTCAATCAAACCTCTTCAAATTCTCAAGATTCTGCATCTGAATCAGTAGCCAACAATCTCTCTCTCTCTGCTTGTGGGGAATTGCAAATGAGATTCATTGATTTTCTTGGAGTGGGGGCCACTTGAGAAGAATTTATTTATATATTTTTTTTTGGAGGACTAGCTAGCTAGGTTCCTAGTTCTATAGAGAAGAGGAGAGAGAGGAGCAGCAAAACTAATGATACAAGTCTAATTATTGCACCTTTGTTCAGTTGCAAATTAAAAGAGTAGGATTTGCAGAGGTTTCTTGCGTCTCTGTTCCAATTGTAAATCCCTTTCAAATATATTGCTTTAATCCATCTTTTCTGGGTGGTTTGTTGAACATTTTTGTCATTTCTTAATCATTTGTTTTATGGGGTCATATCAACACATCTTATTTGTAATAAGGGTAGTAATCAGTGTCACCTTTGAATTAGTAAACAATTAGATTGAAGGTATTTGAGTTGGTTTGAAATTCTTTTACAGATTTATTTATATTAACTGAAGGCATTATGCACGTTCCCTATTAATATATATGTATATACTTTTTAATTATTTTGTACTTAATAAATTACTTTTTTTCTCAAATAAATTAATTTTTAATTGTACAAAATTTGGTTGCATAGACTTATTGTCAAATGAAGGTTTATCTCCGTCAACATTCACTTCAAAATTAATTGAGTATCACTTTCTGAACTAACGTTTATCAATTTTTTCATAACTTAATCCTTATAAATCGAATGTGTTTTTCATATCTGTGTGTTCAAGAATTGAAAATTTAATAGTACCAATTTGAAAGGAAGCCAAAATATTACTATTAAAATATTGAAATCACGGAGAACGCAAAAAGGTATTACTATATACATGTGGCATTTCTGAAAAGAGGAAATGAATAGTACTCCCTCCGTCCCGGCTAAGATGACACATTACTTAGCCGGCACGGGGTTTTAGGAGTTATTGGTTAAAGTGTTTAATTGGAGAGAGAGAAGGTGGGTGTAAGTATTAAAGTAGAAAGATAAAGAAAGATGAATATTTAATAGGAGTGGAAAAAAGTGGTTGAGTGTATTAATTGGAGAGAGAAAGTTACCAAAAAAAGAAATGTGTCATCTTAGTTGGGACAAACTAAAAAGGAAAACGTATCATCTTAAGCGGGACGGAGGGAGTATTATTTTGGAGTTGTCGCTTCTGTCATTTAAAGATTTTTTTTATAATTAATTTAGTAAAAGTTCATGAAATTTAGTTCAGCTAACAGTACAAATATATACTCCATCTGTCCGTAATTAGGAGTCTCATTTCTTGATGGCACGAGTTTTAAGAAATGTTAAGAAAAGTGGGTGGAAAAAAGTTAGTGGAATAGGGGTCTCACTTGTATATATTAGTTTTAAATGAAATGTGAGTGGAATGAGTAGGTGAAGGTGGAACCCTATTACCATTTATGGTAAAAGTGAACCGAAACTCCTATTCGTGGACGGACTAAAATGGAAAAACGGGACTCCTGTTCGCGGACGGAGGGAGTAATTTCTATAGAGAAAAGCCCACCAGTTGTTGACAAAAAATCCAAAATTAGTGGCATGGGACTTGGACGATTTAGGGTTATATTTATGTACTATATCGTTGGATTCAAAAGCTGATACGAGGTTTAGGTAACATAATTTGGTGTCGTTAGTCAGGCTAAGTATGGGTTGTGAGGTAGCCCACATTTTGAACTTTTATATTCGGGCTTTCTTAGTGGAATTTTGTTAGTGGCGTAACTCCTTTCCTAGAATCAAAACAAAAATTAAATTCCTAGATGTAAATATTTATGGTAAAAGCTTAGGCAATATTTGGCGACCATGCCACCTTAATGGTCTCTGGACTATTCGTCGGTATTGTGACCGGGAAAATGTTGGAATCCGAATTTGTATGACCTCCCTAGAGGCGTACTTATTTTGGTTTTGGCAGTTGCGAGATACATAAATTGTTTTGTGGTTGTTTGCGATTATGTGTTGAAAGGTTCTCTGGTCTACGCGTGTTCAAATAGGAAATAACAGGTTCCCTAGATCCAGCAAGTCCACCAGATAACCTACTGTGGGGACCATGTCTCAAAGTACGAACTGAAAAGTTGGCAGAATAACTAACTCTCGTACCGACTGATGACATCGTCTTCTACAACCAAAATTGCGTAAAACTTCTTAAGAAAAGCAGCATGAGCAAAATAAAAACAGAGCTACTGACTTGAAATCAAATTTATGCATAATAAACGAAGAACTTAACAGATCTGCATACCCTAGACGAAGTAAAATAGAAACCAAGAAGAAAAAAAACAAGATCTATCGAACTACTATCTTTCCACACGTCGAATCCAACCTCAGACGCTAAATCCACTCCGGATCCAAGCGTCCGACATGAACTCCAAACAGCAGAAACTCTCCATCACGTCAGATTTTTAAAAAAAAGAACTCCGAATACTCAAACAACCACAGATCTGTCACCAAATTCCACATCAAACACCTCAACATCAAAATAAACAGAGATCGACATAACAATTGAAGAAATAAGCTAACAGCAGAGAGATCTATGCAAAATGACTTGAAATTTAACCGCTAAACGCAGATCCACGAACGGTAAAACAATTAAGCATCATCAACATCAAGGTCGACTCCCAAAAGTGAAGTTCGACGGTGAAAACAAGCAAAACAACTGAAATTAAAGGTAATTGTATCTTCGCCCTCACTCGGACGGTGTTGCCAAACACGAGATTTTCTAGAAAGTACCCTTCCGATCACGACCACCCCAGATCCATTCCCAAGTGTGTGTAAAGTGTGTGAGCTAAGAAGAGTGAAAAAAAACTATCTCCCTTTTGCGTTGCATGCTCTTCTATATATATAGGCGTTTGAGTGGGCCCAGCGAGGTATAGATAAGACTTTGTTGCCCTCAGCTGTAGACTCCTCTGTCACGCCAATTTTCCTTGTAAATCCTGCTCACTTCGTTCCTTTCCTTCGCTAGACCATCTCCTTCAGTACTTCCTTGATCTAGCGATTTTCTTCACACACCTGGCTTAGGAAACGTGTTAGACCCAGCAAATTATAACATTTTTCGCACATTACCGATGCATGAAATTAGCCTTATCAAACTGCTCACACTTAAACCATACTTGTCCTCAAGTATAAAGACAAGAAAAGAAAAAGAATAAGGCAAATTTCAAGCAAGGTTATCTCTTGACCGACTCCTAGACCTAGAC
>NC_062970.1:24044904-24084343 GCF_023119035.1 Salvia hispanica | reverse complement strand
CATTCCAAATGCAATAATCTAGTACAGAAATATTTTACCTATGCATCCTTCATCAGGTGCCTCTACAGTTGGAGTCATGACTTCCAATTTAATGGCAGCCAACATAGTCTGAGGATAATGTGAACTCTCAGTCAGCGGTTACAAAGAACTCAAACAGTCTCATCCCTAAGAAACACACACTTACAGTGCATCCTATCTTTGCTAGAGCTGATCCATTAGCAGATGCAACAGCTCCTATACTTTCAAATGTTGACTTATCAGCAATGTAACAAATAAGAGGTAACAAAACAGAGTGACAAACCAAGACTAAGCGAAGTGTCTCTAGCTCTTCCAAGGGGACGCCCATCGGGCCTTATGGATTCAAGGAGATGTCGTTCGTGAAAACGTAGAGGAAAAAGACGTCGAAAAGCATCCAGCTCCATCTCTGAAGATAAATCATTGGTTCCACTCGCAGCAGCCATGTTCTTAGTTGTTTATTCTGTCAAACAAAATTGTAAGCATTACTATATGATTTGAAATGAGAACAAACACATTATAGAATCAGTAATCGATGTACATAAAACCACAAACAATTTCTCTACCACGTCTATACTACTTAAAAGTGGCAGTATGTTGGAAAGACCAAACAAGTTTTGAAAATAATGATAAATAGATGTAGAATTGATTGAGAATTCATTTATTCATTCATGTGAACTAATCAAAACTAATTTTCTGATTGCAGTGCTAATCTCCTGGGGATATTCTGCCCGAAAACCGGCGACCTCTCCGGCGACAAACAAAGGTAGTATCTTTCGATCTACCCTTTCCTGAAAATTTAAACACCAAAATATTTACTAGTTTATTTTACAAATTCTGTAAAACATGAATACAATTAAGAGAAAGATTTCTCACCATGAATAAGGGCAACGCCGGCTTGAAGGAACAGAGAGTGACGGCAGCAAGCCCAGCCACCGAAAGCAGTGCCTGTGGGGGCCGCGGCGGCAACAATCAGGGTGGGGACTGGAACCGGACACAATGGCGAGAAGAAGAAAAGTAGACGAAGGAGAAAAACAAAAGCAGCGGAAAATGTAGGCGGCTGACCGAGATAACTGCCGGAGGCGGCGGCTGGCCGAGGTTGGGGAGATAGGTGAAGCAAGCAAGCAAGCGTGAGGTACGGCGGATGAACCGGCGATGCAAGGCGGTGGAGCGACAGGGCGGGCGGAGCGGTGGTAGCAGCAGATCCAATTGGAAAGAGAAAGAGAAAGAGGGGCGGTTATTGTGTGTGAAGAAGTATTAGGGTTAAATTAAATATTAATTTATGCATAAAATATTTGGGCTTTTTCTTTTATGTATTTATACTAACGAGTGTTAACACCCGTGCTATGCACGGGCCAAACGATTTTTAAAAAATAATATTGAATAATAAGGAAAATAAAATAAAAATAAAGAGAATAATCATGGTGATTATTCTTACTGTATCGGAATATGAGTAATAACATTCACTTATTATTGTGAGACACTGAATGGATCCACCAACATCAACTACACAAAGAAAAATTATATAAATTAGTAGAATCAAAGAAAATTAAACGTATTATTTTTATAAATTAATAAAACCTTTATAAACTTTCGCGATTTAGGAAGAAAGTAGAAAATTTGCACGACTGTTATAAAAATGCGAAAACAATAGAAAATCCTATCAACTAAGTATAATTTATTTATAATTATAATGGTAGAGAGAATTTACAATAAGAATGATCCAAATCAAAAATTGAACTTCTGTTCAAAACAACAAAAGCCCAATCAAATTCTTCAGGGTAGCCCACACAAAAAACAAATGACAACCCAAATACTTCCATTTATCTGAAAAGGGCCCAATACAAAAATGGATTTTTTTAGAAGGCCCAATTAAAAAAAAAGGGAGGAGCCCAATCGATATTCATTAAACTTATTCACTTAACAATAACAAACTACAATTAATCAATATAATTAATAAAATAATGATTTAATAACATATTATAATACCGAATTAACGCCGGAAAAACGCCGAATTCACCCCATTGGCGGCGATTTCTCGGCGAAATCCGGCGATAAAACGCCGGATTTAACGCCGCCGGCCATTGGGAGTGCTCTAAAGCTATTTTATTTACCCTTTTGGTCATTAAGAGAAATGGTAACCTTGGATAGCAAAGAGGCAAATATTATTGGACAAACAAGTTTTCAAATAATGATAAATAGATGTAGAATGATTGAGAATTCATTTATTCATTCATTTGAACTAATGTAAACTAATTTTCTGATTGCATTGCTAATCTCTTGGGGATATTCTGCCCGGAAACCGGCGACCTCTCTGGCGACAAACAAAGGTAGTATCTTTCCATCTACCCTTTTCTGAGAATTGGAACACCAAAATATTGAGTTTATTTTACAAATTTTGAAAACATGAAAAAAATTAAGAGAAAGATATCTAACCGGGAACAAGGTCAACGCCGGTATGAAAAAACAGAGGGTGACGGCGGCCACCGAATGTAGTTGCTGTCAGGCTGGGGCAGCAACAACTGGGGTGGGGCGTGAAACCGAGAGAGATTTGACACAATGGCGGAAGAACTGGCGGGTCGGGCGGAAGGAGCGGCGGCGAGTCGGGGCAGAGGGAGCGGTGGAGTGGGCGGCGAGTCAGGAGGAAGGAGCGGCGGCGAGTCGGGGCGGAGGGAGCGGTGGGGCGGGCGGAGAGTCAGGTGGGAGGAGCAGCGGCGAATCGGGGCGGAAGGAGCCGCGGCGAGTAGCAGCTCCGATTGGGAAGATAAAGAGAGAAGAGAGATAGGGAGAGTGAAATGGGGGCGCCGCCTCCTGTGTGTAGAAGCGTATTAGGGTTTGATCAAAGATTAGTATTAATTTATGTAGTAAATATTTGGGCTTTGTTTCAGGATTTTTTAATGAATTTTCTATAATAAATGAAAACAACAATATAAAAGCATCACCATCCGTGCTCTTAGCTAAGAGCACGGAAGGGGGCCCGGACCCATTTTTACTCCTTGTCCTTAGCTAAGAGCACAACACCCACATCCATGCTCTTAGCTAAGGACAAGCTCAAGGGTCCCATCATTTTATTATTCAATTTAAATAAAAACATTTCCACAATATTAAAATGCATTAAAAATACCTGGATTACTATCAAATTATAAAATAATTAAAAATTACATAATTCAAATCCTAAAAATTAAAAATTACATAATTCAAATCCTAAAAATTAAAAATTACACAATTAAAATCCATAAAATTAAAAAGGCCCACTACTCGTTGTCGAATTTTGCTCAAATGTGATTGATTAGATCTTTTTGTAGCTCATTGTGGGCTCTTGTATCGTTGCGCAAAAAGAATCCGTCTTTGCTCTTGTGGATTGCTGAACGACTTCACGAAAATCGACCACCTTGGGTAGATACCATCGGCGAGATAGTAACCCATGTAGTATGCATTTCCGTTGACGGTGAAGTCGATCGCCGGTGCTACACTATTCAAACCATCATCGAAGAGTGGTGAAGAATATAACACGTTCAAGTCGTTGTTGGATCCGTCAACACCGAAATATGCATGTCAAATCCATAGGCGGTAGTCGGGGACCGCTTCAAGGATAAGCGTTGGGCCGCCGCCTTTGTGGCAGCTTAAGTATTGACCCCTCCAAGCAGTCGGGCAATTCTTCCACTTCCAATGCATGCAGTCAATGCTGCCTAGCATACCGAGAAAACCGTGGACTGTTTTGTGAAGACGAAGCAACCGTTGACAATCATCGGTGGTGGGTGCCCGAAGTTCCTCACTGAAAGCAGAACGAACGCCGTCGCAAAAATTCTTAAGGCATAGGATTCCAGTTGACTCACCGACATGAAAATACTCGTCGAAGAGGTCAGCCTTTTGCCCAGTAGCAAGTTGTCGGATGGCACAAGTACACTTTTGCAACACCGAGAGACTTTGCCGACCGGTTGCGTCTGCACCTTCTTGAAAGTATTCAACGCGGATGGACAATGTGTTGACAATACGCATAAACAACCATTTTGACATGCGAAAATGGCGCCGAAAGTAATCTTCTGGATACCGCGGCTGGTCGGAAAAATAGTCGGCAACGAGCCTTTCGTGGGCTCCCTCTCGATCACGAGGGATGTAGCGACGTTTTGCTCTAGTTGGTTGAGGGGCGGGGGTATTGGCGGCGATATAGGCCGCACGATATTGTTCATAATATTCTTGTTCTTCGCGCTCCACTTCCGCAATGAGATTGGTGAAATCCATTTTTGAATTTTTTTAGAGAGGGTTTGGGTGAGAGAGGAAGATGTAGATGATTTAGTATGAAAAAGTATGAATGCGAGATAATTTGATGTGAAAAGTGTTTAATGAATGTGTGTATTTATAGATGATTTTGGGATAGAAAAAAAAATCACAAAAATCCAAAAAAAAAGTCCATAAACGGCTCTATTTTTTCGGAATCCAAAAATATATATTTTTTTAATTTTTGGTATTATTTCGAATTAATTATGAATTTTTTTTTTAAATCGAATTTTCCTACGGCTAAGCCGTTGGCCAATCAGGACGTGTCACGTAGGGCTGCTCAGCGGCACGGACGGACGGACGCTTTCTCTTCAACCGCTGCAGATGCTCTAACAGTTTTATACTACTCCATTGATACTCTTTTTAACTAAATGGGGATTTAATTTGGATGTTGGGACGATTAATTTATTTTATATCTGTCAAAATTTAAATAAATTAAACAATATCCATGGCTAAAAATAATTATTAATAAAATATACTATGGAAAAATAAATTTTTTTGTACTGAATAATACTCCCTTCGTCCCCCAAAGTTTATCTCAATTGGACATGGGTTTTAAAAAATCTAATAAAAAGTGAGTTGAAAAATTAGTGGAACGTGGTCCTACTTTTATGAAGTATATTAGTTTTATAATAAAATGTGAACATGAATGAGCAGGGACCGGAGTGATAAACTTAGTCAATTTCTCACTTAATATTACACACTAATATTATTTTTGTGAAAATAAAGTAACATTAAAATAATAATTTTTTAGAATAAGATTTAAAGATTGTTGATATTTAAGAATTTATTCTAATTTATTACTATTTCGTTTTTGTAAAACTTTAAGTAAAAAAAATTGATTGATTATAAGTAAATAAATAATAATATATTAAAATTGAAAATAACCAAAATACCAAACCCAAAATTTCAAAGTTATCGGCTTATAATTATATTGAGATTTGATTATTCACTTTATGTATTTATGGAGTGGTTCCCAATTAATTGTAGAAATTAATTATAGTAAATTCTACTATATTACTAATTATATATTGTTAGAGAAGTTACAACTTTAATTATATACAAATACCAAATCAAAAATTTCAAAAGTACTACGTTTTTAATTATTGTAAATTTTGATATTTATTTCGGTGTAGTATATATGTAGTTAATTTTTAATTATTCGAGAACTAATTTGTAGTAAAGTCTATGACACTAATTATATTTAATCATAAAATAATTATAGTACACGTGTTAATCTTTACTGAAAAGTTTAGTTTGTTAAAAAATTATCATAATAAATGCGTATAATTTATACTTTTAGGTATATTTATTATGTTTTCATCAATCTTTTTAATATAGTCATAAATTTAGATTTTTTTATTAATATTATTATTTTACTTTTATATTTTAATTATAATAAAGCTTAAAATAAATTCATGTCAACAATTTAAAGTAATGAACAACTTTTATTCATTTCAGGTTATGCCAAAGTAGTTGAGTCATTATAATAAATATACTTACTACAATTTCGACTTTGAAGTTTTTCATTTTATTTTATTTTATTGATTGGTACATTAAATTTATCATGGTACAATTAAATTATTGTAATGACTATTTGTACATCTAGATATTTACAAGATATAATATATTGTTTATATATTTTCTAGAATAAATGATAGACTTTAAATATTTTAATTAAGAGTATAATCCTCTTTTGGTCCTAAACATATGGCCGATTTATGATTTTGGTCTAAAACATTCACTTTTCAAAAAGTAAGTCCAAAACATACGAAAATGCTCTCGAATAGGTCCTTTTTTTACGGTTCCGTCAATTCTCGGCGGTCAACCGTCAATTAGGGAAAATTTGACTCGATTAGCTTATTTTAATTACTGTATCTAATTGAATTTTTTTTTCTTTGGATTTTACATTTTTAAATCCTAAATGGAAATAGTGAAAATACTCTAATATTAAACAAAAAATTCAACACTCATTTCATTCAAATTTCTCTCCCCCTTTTCTCCCGCTCCTTCTTCTTGTTCCTCCCCAAGAACCCTAATTCTTTTTCTCCATCTCTGCAACAAACAAACACCTTCGAACATGGGTCGTTCGACGTGTAGCTGGAACTCCGTCGACGTCGACAGCGACCGCGACCGGGTCGTGACTTCGGAGACCTCCGATTTAGCTACGCTTTCTACTATTGTAAGAAGACGGCGGCACTCCGTATTGGCACCGGACAAGGCAAACCGTCGAGGGGAAGCTTTACTTCATATGTGAGAGGAAGGAATGAAGTTTCTTCAAGTGGTGCGAGCCAAATCGTGATGTCGAAGCTCGGGCCTGTTCTTCGTCCACCTCAGTCGGTGGTGCCGATTTTGAGGAGCTGGCTTTAAATTTTAACGCAATTAATGAAAAAATCCAGAAATTAGTGAATGTTTTGAGCTTTGTTCTTTGTTTTGTCGTTGTTGTAACACTTTTGTTTATGTTCAAGTAATTTGATGTAGTGTTTGCAAAGTGAATCGTATCTGAATTTTGAAGTAGATAAGTAATTTAAATTTGTTATTGTAACATTGTTGTTCGTATTTGAATTTTGAAGTGAATCGTTCATAATTTTCTTAGAAAAATCGCCAGAAAGCACTAATTGGACAATCCTAAAATATAAGACAAAGTAATCCTTCATATAAATTATTTACTTCCATTTGGTCCTGATCAATTACGCACACCAATTTTAGACTTACAGGTACAACATTTTGTAGGTGATGTTGGTTTCATACGTTATGGGATTGCTTCTTCGTATGTGATTGTTTCTTCGTCGACTATGTCTATAAACTGACATCAAATTGAACCAATAAATAACAACAAAATACAATACAAAGTGGTCCTTCATATTCATTTTTTACTTCGAATTGGTCCTAAACATTTACACGATCAAAATGCCATTGGCATAAGGTACTGCTTCTATCCTACCACCAACAAAGCTCAAAAACAACCGCAGTTACAACCACAAAAAAAAATATTGTCATAAGGCAATGTATCAACCTTAACACCATCAACATTCAAAAATCATCAAAATCCAAAAACCATCAACACCAAATATTCATGACTCGATTTTTCGACTTGCTTCCTCGTCGTCTTCAACTTCTGGAATCGGAAAACAATGGACTTCTGGAACCGGAGGAGAAGAACTAGGGTTTGAACCCACAACATCCGACGAAGCCGACGCTCCTTGTTCGTCAGGCGGATGTCCTTCTGTCGTCTTCCTCTTTCTCGAGTATGCGTGTTTCACTTCACCGAGACCGTCGGCGTAACGTAACAGTTGGGCGTATTCCAACTCATGAAAACTAACAATAATCGGTCGGATTCAGGATTTTTGGTCGGAATCGGAGCTAGGGTTCTTAGGAGAGGGGCGTGAGAGAAGATAGAAAAGAAAATGATGTTTCGTTTTTTCAGACTTAGAAAATTTTAGAAGAATGGAGGGTTTTAATTATGGATGTCAATCGGGCCGGCCCACCGGGTTTCGGGCCAATCCTACTCGGGTTGCGGGCTAATCGAGTTGCGATTTTTTCGGGTTATAAAATTTCAACCCTAACCCTAAAAGCTCGGGTTTCGGGCTAGCTCAGCGGGTTAATAGGGTTGCTACCGATAAAGTTAACGTGCGATCGATCCAAGAAATATTGACAAAAATTAGTTATATTTATAAAATATAAAATATTTAATTATGATAAATTTGAGATATATAATTAAACTCAAACACAAACATGGTCAAATACTAATATTTGAGATTTGTGCAAAATAAAACATAAATTTATAACAATATAAAGCATGTTTTAAAACATGTTTTAGAAATTTAAATATTTTTTAATGAATTAGAAGTTTCTAATTTATTTATTTATTATTATGTTAATAAAAATTTAATATATAATTTGTATATTTAATATAAAATTGAATTTTTTTTTTAAGTTATCTATATTATAAATATAATCAATGAAAGTATCCAATTAGGAGTCAAACATATAGAACAATAGAAATTTTATCCGGTTTTCGGGCCAGCCCATCGGTTTTTCGGGTCTGGCCCTAACAGGTTGCGGGTTAATCGAGTGCGGGCTAATCGGGTTGTAATTTTATCGGGCTAAAAATTTTCAACCCTAACCCTATAAATTTAGTGGGCTATTCGGGCCAGCCCACGGGTTGGGGCTGCATTGACATCCCTAGTTTTAATTTTGGAAGAATGAGGAGATTTGTCTTTTTATTTCAAATTCTAATATTGAATTATTTAGCAAAATAATTAACATAATATTAACCAATTAATAATCTCTGATTAAGTCTAAGTGAGTCAAATTTTCGCTAAATGACGATACCATTTTTCATAAATCGGTCATATGTTTAGGACCAAAATAGTACTCCCTCCGTCCCAGATAATTTGACCCAGTATTCCATTTCGGGCCGTCCCACATAATTTGTCTCATTTCACTTTTACCATTTTTAGTAGTGGACCTCATATTCCACTAACTCATTCATACTCACATTTTATTATAAAACTAATACTTTAAAAGTAGGACCCACAACCCACCAACTTTTCAACTCACTTTCCATTAAATTTCTTAAAACAAGTGTCAGGTCAAAGTGTCCCAAATTATCTGGGATGGAGGGAATACTATACTCTTTAATTAATGAAAGAAAAGGGGTAAAAGAAAGTAAGACTGACAATTTTTTATCCGACATGAATCTGCGCGAAGTTAACTGATACAATCACGTACGTATGGGGTTTGGGATCTTTATAGGGTCGACCCAATAAGAACTCGAAGATTTCGGGTCGAGATAGGGTCAGATTTCTTATGTCCCGTGCGTAGCATTGGTAATATATGGTGCATTTATTTTTATTTTATTTTACTCCACTTAGTTTTTTTTTGTTCATCTCTTTTTATATATACTCCACTTAGTTCATAGATTAAAAAATATAGAAATTGTATGCCGAATATGAAATGTTTCATTTAGACTGGGTTGGGAGGAGTATAGTTTTCTTTTTATTATTATTTATGATGTTATTAGTGTTAGGTTTGGTATACTGAAAAGCATGTTTCGAGCAAGTTTCGCTCGAATAGAATCTTGCTTGTATACGTAAAACTCTATAATCCACTTTTATCCCGATTCTGTATTATTCGAGCAGGTTCGCACGAATAGAATCAGTATATTATTACATTGTGTTTACTTGTGCATTTATAAGATGTTTTACAAACAATTTAGCATAAGAAGTAAACAAAGCCTAAGTCTTTTGCTTAGTAGACTGGTTATGGGCGTCGTCCACTTTAAGGTAACTACAGTCGGTTCTATGCAATGCTTTGCAAAAGAGAAAGAAGAATTTCACAACCTAGATAGGCTTTGGCAACCTATCGTGAAAGGTTGCAATGTCAGTCCGATTATTTCTAAGCCTTTCTGAAATAAGATGACGTTGGTATGGTATAGCACTGAATGAATCTAACAACAAGACGTGTCTTTATGCTATCTACTGAAAGACTAGGTCTTGATAAAATACTATTTTTTAATCTACATACGTTGAGCATACGGTATTGATTATGCACTACTTTGACTTATCAAATGGTGCGGATTTTTTCGCAACCCAATAATCCCGATATATTGGGTAGTGGTAATTAATATCTAGCCGTGCTAGGATTGCTATTATGTTGAATCGTGCGCGAGGTGAGTCTCGTTTGATAATGTCCTCAAGAGGAGCTCGAACAAGGTTTTATTATTCGGAAAACTGACTAGTTGGAATTTAATTATTCCATGAATAATAAATAAGTGTTTCTTGCTAAGTTCATTCTTGGAATTAATAAGATATTAATTAATTAAGTCCATAGAAGACATTAATTAATTAATGGACATTTATGTCTTAAGCACGGGAAATAAATAATAAACAAAATGGAAACCTGGATTACTTGTAATTTCAGATTTGGATGGGGAGTGCAATATTACTTCTGTAGTGGCTGCTCGTAATATTCCAATATAAGCTTGTATTAAATTGTGGGTTCAATTTAATTAGTAAAAAGCTAATTGGGGGAGCCCATATCCAAAACCTTCCATAGATCCCTGACTGAGCCCAATATGAACTTAATATAAATAGGAGAATAAAGGAGAGACAAAATCACAATTAATTATTAGATGAAATTTTCGTCCCCCTCTCTAATTAGTAGAGGAGCTCGAAAATTCTTCAGCTCTCCTCCGTGAGGAATTTCTGTCTTCCTTTTATTCGAGTCCTAGTATTTTGATAAGATCAGCCCACCCTGATATCGAGACACAGTTCGGGAACCAGTAAGAAGATTCGTGGTCTAGTATTGAAGATCATCCCGTGGAGAAGGCGCGATCAATCGACGATTCTTTGGAGAATCAAATTGGTAACTCTAAATCGTAGAAATCATGTTTAGGATTTATATTTTTCTAAGCATGAAGTATTTGTGTTCTAGCATGCAATTATCTGTTTAACATGTGAATTGATTAATCGCATAATCGGTCAAATATATCCGTATCTGATTTATTTGTTTTGTACAAGTCTTCCGCTGTGCAAGGGGTACCAAACCCCAACAATTAATTATTTATAATGTTATGAATACTTAATGTAATTAACACATATTCTTAATCATAAACTCATTATATTTTTATTATCCTTTTTCTTTAATTTATTTACTTTATAATTTTTCTTCATTATATAAAAATATGTTTTTAGTTATAAACAATTATATTGCAATTTCAAAAGTTATGAACTACTGGTTTGTTATTGTTTTACTTATGTTTTTGTTTGCATTTATGAATACTAATGTTTTGTTAATCGAAACTGGTGAGCTATTTATTCGTTCAAATAATTTGCTGTTTTTTTTTTCTTTTGTAAATAGTAGTATTTTCTATGTCATCCACATATCTCCTCTTTTGTTATTTCTTTTATTTTATACTCCTACACTCATATCAAATATTAAAATAGTTTACAATTATCTGCTAAAATATGAAATATTTTATTGAGAGCGGGTTGAGAGAAGTACAAATACTTTTTTTTTGTTGTTTATAATATTTTTAATTGTTTATAATATTACAAATACTTATTTTAATTCTTTCTTATCTCTAAATATATTTTTATAGTTATTTACTCTTTATTTTTTATTTTAAGGTAATATATCTTTATTATTTAAAAATATTTTGTCCTGTGCATAGCACAGATGTTAACACTAGTTAGTTCATTAGGATGTTAAGTGATTTATTTTCTTTTAGGATGTTACACTTAAAGTGATTTATTTTCTTTTTAGCAAATATAACATAGTTAATCTCTTATTTTATTTATTATCCAAGCCTCTTGACCTAGCGGTTAAGGGGGCAAGGATATCGCGTCCCCATCCTAGAGGTCACGAGTTCGACCCCTAGGAGGCGCAATCTGGGATTAATTTCCTATGTGGACCTGACAAGCTTATGGGCCTGTACCCAGGGGCAGGGGTTTGTTAAGTTTGCTTGTGTGGGCTTGTGGGCCTGCCGAGCTTATGGGCCTGTACCCAAGCTGTGGGTGGGTGGGTGAGGTTAAGTTTGCTTGTCATAATTCGAACTCATTTCGAGGGTAGATGGAGAACCATTGACGACCCTCTTAAAAAAAATCTCTTTTATTTTATTCTCTTTTCATTTTATTATATTCTTATTATTTTATTCCCTTTCTACTTAATTCTCTAAATTGCATTTTTTTTTAATATTATGCCAAAAAAACGTATTGCTTATAGCGGACGAAGGGAGTAGTTTTGCATTGAAAAATGCTAACCAATGAGCTAGAACGCTTAGAGCTTTGCTTGAAAAGGCCACAAACTGGAAATTGGAGACAGTGTATGAGTTGGTAAAAGTTAATACTCCCTCCTCCCGCCTAGGGGTGTTGAAACGAATAGCGGGTAATGGATAATACCCATCCCGACTCAATACCCATCAGGTATTGGATACCCGCTACCCGATGAAAAAAGGAAATAGGATCGGGGTCGGGTATTATGATTTTGGGTTTGACGGGTATCGAGTTTATCCGTTATGCTTGATAAAATGATACTTTGGGTGCATAAAATGATAGTTTCTGAAAATGATAAAATGATACTTTGTGAATAGTGTTTTGTTCTACTTAAGTGACAAGTTATTTGGGTAAATAAAAAGATATTTGTGTAGATACAATGATGGTTTTACATTATAAAATGATAGTTTCATGGGCTAAAATGATACTTTATGTTTGTGTGTGTGTGTCCTGCTGCTGTGTTTGTGTGTGTTGTTGTGTGTGTCTCTGTGTTTGTGTCTGTGTGTGTTTTGTTGTGTTTGTGTGTGTGTTGCTATGTGTTTGGATGATTTATTTAAATGAAGAAAAGGTTCTTTTGCCTGATAAAATGATACTTTGGGTGCATAAAATGATAGTTTCAGAAGATAAAATGATTCATGCTTTGTTTTGTATCACCAATTCATACCTTATTCGATATCCTAACTTCCTGACCTTTTACACTTGAGAAGCCATGATCTACTAGTAAAACGATTTTGGTTTAGAAAATTTTGTGCAGCATAATGCATATCCGAAGCAGTTTATTTGAGCGTTGATTTTGTGAATAGTGTTTTGTTCTACTTAAGTGACAAGTTATGCTCTCTCTGCTTTTTTGAACTCATTGAAATTTAGAAAATGATAGTTTCAGAAGATAAAATGATAATTGTCCTTGATAAAATGATTGTTTCAGATTATAAAATGATAGTTTCATGGGATAAAATGATACTTTGACTTTATATAATGACATAAACTGTCTAACACACTGAAATCTTTTGTGTATTAGGAAAGAACATTCGTGATGTTGATGATGATGAAGTAGAACATTAGCAGAACAAGTAGAAAATATAAGAAATAAGAAGAAAAGAAAGAATGATGATGCAACTGATGGTAAGACAGCTTCAAGAAGGGCAAGGAAAAAGTTGTTCAAGATAGTACAGTCATTAACACAACAACTTTGGCAGGAAGAAGGAATACTGACTTCTTCGTTGGCATGCTTGAATCTCTAAACAAGAATCAAAGAAGAGTTGTTCAAGAGATTGGGTTTGGCGCACTCCTAAACTTCAATATAAGAAGTTTCCCAAGAGCATTGGCGTATTATCTGATCTACAACTTCAACCATAAAAGTTCATCAATTGAGATGAATAGTGGGGAATCACTGTTTTTAGATGATGAAGATTTCACATAACCCTTGGGTTTCCGTTTGGATCTTTACCTATCAATAGAATCAAATTTCAGAAAAATATCCACATCAAAACTAAAATTGCTAGATTCTGTAAAGGTGGAGAGAAAAAAATGGTGCCAAAGTATGTTGTGGAGCATATGGAGAGAGACAAAGAAGGTGGTGAGTTGTTTAAATGGACTTTTATGGTTCTCATGGAGTATGCCTTGATTAACACTCCTGCTGATGGAAATATGAGGCCAAAAATTTTAGATTACATAGCTGATGTTGAGAAGATCAAACATTATAATTGGTGTAGCTATGTCATATCTAGATTGCATGAAACACAAAAGAGGTGGAAAACCAACACAGCAAAGATATTTACCAGGCCAGTTATCTTTGTAGTGGTAAGAATATATATTTGTTTTCCATTGTCTATGAATATATTTACAGAAAAACTAATATTTAGTTTTTGTTCAATGTAGGCTTGTTACGTGGACAGGATTGTCTTTGAAAAAAAATGGTGCCAAGATGTTATCCAACAGTTAAAGGATGGACTGTCGAACTATTGAAAGAAAGACAAAGAGCAGAAATGGACAATTCAGATTTTGGTCTGGGTCATAAGTATGACCGATATAAAAAGCAGTCACGTGAAGAAAATGATGAAGATGACGAAGATGATGAATCTCAAGATGTAGAAGTTTTGAAGACAAATGATCATGATGAAGAGGGGACAACCAGTGAATGGGAGAATTATATGAATGGAATGGAGCTGCCAAGGATGTTAAAGCCTCAATGTTGAAGATTGTTGATGTCCTTGAAGCAGCGCCGGATAAACTTAGGAATCTCAATAGCTTTAAAATAATTTGTGATACAATGAGAAATGCAATGGGATTGAGAGAGGAAGGTGTGTAGCATGTTATAGAAAGTCAGAATACAATGACACAGGCTATAAACAAAGATGAAACTGATGATCCTGAATGGATTGATATCATGATTGAGCTAACTAAAGCTGCTGAGAGGACATATATACTGAAAAATAGGAATGAGTTCCTACCTTCACTCTGATACCTGAATATGACTACAGTCCTAATGAGAATGAAGATTTTAATCGGGAAAAGGATATGGAGAAGGAAAAAGATGATGAGGTGGAAAATGAGCAAGAGAAACAGAATGAAAGTGAAAAGGAAATGGCTAAAAAGCAGCTCGAAAAGAAAAGAAAATTTTTATTTATTTATTTATTTTTTTTATCAAACACCTTTACGGTGGAGGGTGAAGTAGGCCCCTCGTCCCCTTTATATCATCCAACGAAAGATTACATAAGACCATCTCAAAAGTGGACTGTCTTACAACCAGGCACCAACCATTACAAAACTAAACTTAATCAAAACATGGCCGAAACATCAGCAAACCTACGGCAGAAAGATTAAAGATTAGAATCGAAAATTTGGTAGTCCCCATTGATCCAGCCTGCACAGCGCTTTCACCCTCGCAGGGACCGAACTCCTTGTGTAAACGTTCATTCTTCCAGACCCCACACCCACACCAGCAAGGAAATCCGCCGCTTTATTTCCCTCTCTGAAAATATGAGTTACTTTCCAATTAACCTCATCCAGCTCTCTCCTGATCTTGGCGAATTCAGAGCAGACCGAAGCTGCCCCCAGCTGATCTGTCGCCAGCCATCGCGCCACGACCTCCGCATCGACCTCTATCCAAATCTGACTCCCATGTTGTTTAGCCATCAAGATGCCCAACAGCACCGCTGAAACTTCCGCCTCCAGACCCGAGCTACCCTCCAAACCTGCCGAGAACGCAGCCAAGATCTCTCCCTTGTGATCTCTCACCAAACCCCCTCCACCAGCACACTGCGTTGACTGCGAAAAGGCTCCATCAACATTGAGTTTGATCCAAGACTGCTCTGGAGGCCTCCACTGTACCCTCCCAACTTTCCTTCTTCGAACCTCGCGAACTGAGCTGTTCATAATATCCAGATCTGGGCAACAATCCCTCCACTGGTCAGGTCCTATCAACTTAGCTAAAGCCAAGTTCCTCACTTGAGAGATCACCCTCTTGATTATATTCTCTGCTTTGAACGTCGTATCTCTATGAACATTACCATTCCTTTCTGACCAGATGAACCAGAGGATAAAGCAAGGCACAACAACACAAAGGTGATGGCTCGACCCAACGCCCAGATGTCTTTGCCACCATCTAAATCTACGTTCCATGTTCTCACCTATCTCCTCAAACCGCGGCACCTGAGGGAACCAGCTCAAAGTGTTGCCAAACCCTTCGTGCCGCCTCTCCATTCACGAACAGATGCAGTCTAGATTCAACATGTGGCTTCATACAACACCTACACTTCGAAGCTAAATAGATCCCCCTCCACTGCATCTTTGTATCTACTGGAATTCTGTTGGCCAAAAGACGCCAAAGAAACATAGAAATCGACGGGCTGATACATTTATCCCAACTAAGCTCATATATCAATCGCTTCTCAGACCTATTTCTCACCAAGTCCCAGGCCGACGCTAAAGAAAAATTACCAGACCCACCCGGTAAGCTTCCACCTAGCCCTGTCCTTCATCCTCCTGTCAAAGGGAACTTGTAGAATCCTCTCAACCATCTCATTCGGCAGGCCCACCTCCTCTGCTAGAAGCCACAGTTCCATCTCGTTCCATTGATCTCCCTCCCATAAATCTTTTACTTTAAGCATCGGAAGGTCTGTTCCTGGACTGCACATATTTGCTAATGGGGAGTTTACCACCCAGGAGTCATGCCAGAAACTGATATCCCCATTTCCAATAACCCATCTAACCTGATCGCGACATAAACTAGCAAGCTTGAACATCCTCCTCCACATCGGGCTAAAACGATTGGACCGGTATGTCACCATAGGAACGGAAACTGAACAATACTTCTGATGCATATATTGTGCCCACAGGGACCCCTGTTCCCGAAACCTCCACCACATTTTAATGCTAAATGCCTCTACCGAATCTGCCAAGCTTCTAATACCCAAGCCTCCCTCATCCTTGGGAAGGCAGATCCGCTGCCATTTGATCCAGTGAGTCTTCCTTGAGGAATCACAAGACCCCCACAAAAAACGAGCTAACACTTGTTCAATCTGCATCAAAGCCCCTTTTGTAGGGTCTAATGCCTGAAATATGTGAATTGGTAGAGCTTCGAGCACACTTCTTATCAAGGTCAGCCGTCCTCCAAAGGATAAATGCCTATGGCTCCAGCTATGAATCCGAGCCGAAATCTTATGGCTGGTATCTCGGAAGGTATGGAGTTTGAAGCTGGGGCTCGGAGTGTTGTGGGGATGGAAGGGAGTGTTGGAGATAGTGCTGTTTCTGGAGTGTTGGGGTTTGACAGTGCTGTGGTGGTTTCTGGTGAAGAGGAGAGGTTGTCTGGAGGTGGGTCGGGTGAGGGAATTCCGGAGGGCGTTGTTGTGGATGTGGCGGGAGGAAAGGAGGTTAGGGATCTGGAGGAGAGCTGCTCCAAGAAAGCAGGGCAGAAGGAGCTGATTCAGGCAGGGTCCTCTCTGGACCTTGTGCTAGACATTGTGTCCTCACAACCCCTTCAGGAGATGGACTTTATTGGAGAACAAATTAGCCCGATTGCAATTGAGAGGGATGGGGGGAAGAAAGATTGCTTGATGGTGGAGCTAAATCAGGTGGAGGGAAGGGGGGAAGAGGGTGGCACTGAAATGGATGAGGAGTTTCCTGTGTTGAATAAAGAGAATTTGAAGTCTGTTAAGGAGAGGGAAAAAAATAGGGGGACAGGGAGAAAGAGGGGATAAAGGGGCCGAACTTTATGCTTAGGGGAAATATGGAGAGGAACAAAGTGGGGCACAAAGACTCTCAAGGCATTAGAATTGAAGGGAACAAAGGATCTGGAAGTATGAGTTATAAGGCATCTCTGGCAGATGGTGGATTTATGAGAGGAAACCTGCCAGTCAGCTTTGAACCAGAGAAGATCAGAAAGATGGGAGTAACGGGTGAGAGCTCTGGGCTCCCTTCAATCCATTTCTCGGGTATGGAAACTTCTTTCTTGGCTGAAAAGATGGGATATGCGGTGGTGGGTAAATTCTCTCATTCCATCCCTTCCTCACTTCATCTACAAAAGGCGTTTATGGGTATGAAATTCTTGGGCGAATTTTCATGGAAATATATAAATGCTAAACATGTTTTGGTTCAATTTCTCTTGATGATTATGCAAAGCTGCTAAGTGGACCTAATGGTATGCCTGTATGGTTTATTGATCGTCACCCCATGAGAGTTTTCAAGTGGACTCCGGACTTTGATCCTTTTTTTTAGTCGCCTATCGCAGCGGTGTGGTGTAACCTAATTGGACTTCCAATTCACTTGTTTGAAAAGTCAGCTTTGTTTGCAATTGGAAGCCTGCTGGGTGAGCCTTTGATGGTGGATTATGCGACGATTTCTTGGTCTAGATTGTCATTTTCCAGGTTATGTATTGAGATTGATATTTCCAAAACCCTAACTGGGGAGATCATCTTAGATTTACAGGGGAGGGAGGTAAGACAGATGGTAAAATGGGACCGCATCCCTCTATATTGCCAAGAGTGTAAACATGTGGGGCACTCTAGGGATGTTTGTTATGCGAATGGTCAAAGAGAGAAGCCTGCAAGAAGATTTTATAAGCCGGCTGCCGGTAATGGTTCTCGGGTTGGAGAGGTTGGGTTGGGTTCTAAGGGTGGGGAGTTGGGGCTGAGTACTGGGTTCAAGGGTCAGGAGTTGGAGGGGGTCTCTCTGAAGGAGGGTTTGGTGTCTACTGGGCTGATCTCTTCTAAGCCTAGTGGTGGGCAGGGATCTGAGTTTAGTGTGCAGGGGTCGCTGGAGAGGGAGGGAGGGGAGTTTCAGGTGCATAGTAAGAGGCGCGGGAGTCTGGGTAATGGGACGGGCCTGGTGGGGGGGGGGGACTAGAGCAGGGGCTAAGGGGATCCAGGGGGTTCGTTGGAGGAAAAAGGAGGTGGGGAGCCGCCTGGAAGCCCATCTGAAAATAGGTTCTCTGTGCTGAGTTCTTTAGCTATAGAACCGCATGAGGGCTCTTTTGGGGTTCTAGCAAGGGAGGCTCTAGCTCGGCCTCGCTACATGAAGATGTTGCCAAGCGGGGATTTTGATCCTGAAATTTACGAAGATGAAAAGGACTGGGGTTGTGAGGAGGAAATGGAGGGTGAAGCTAGGATTCTGATTGATCGAAATTTGGAGAAAAGAGGGGCTTCTACGGATTTGATAAAGTCTGTAGAGGTGGACCCTAGGATGAAGAAGGGAAGACTTGAGGGGGTAGCTTCACCTGCTGCTGTCTAAATGTCCCTAAACCTTTTGATCTGGAAGGCTTGGGGTGTTGCTAATACGAAGACCCAGAGCATCATCAAACGAATGGTCAAAGATAACAAGATTTCAGTATTGGCAATTATTGAGCCACTAATAAAACCGAAGCCGGATCTCTTTAGCAGGATCTTCGGTCTCCAGTTCAGGAGAAATAATTGTAATGGTCAGATTTGGATTTTTGCTGCAGAAGGAATAGAGGTGGATGGATGGGACGACTCAGAGCAGATCTTACATGCTCGGTTTGCGTCGCCTCTTTTACCGGCTTCCTTTTTTATTTCGGTAGCCTATGGAGAATTTAAACCCCCTGAATAGAGGTGGTGGTTGTAATAGTAACTTGTATGACTTGATAATAATGTTTTGTAATAGTGGTTTCGAATATAATCACCCAAGATTATCATTTTATTAGTCAGAAGTATCATTTTAGCAGCTTATATATCATTTTGTCAAGTTAAAATATCATTTTATCCGTTGAGAGTATCATTTTATCAGCTTATATGTCATTTTTTCCAACTTATGTATCATTTTATAAGGTTATTGTCATTTTATTTGCTGCGAGTATCATTTTTTCAAGTTAAAGTATCATTTTATCAATTTATAAACAAAAGAATCATTTTATGAACTGAAAGTAACATTTTGTTAACAAAAAAGTATCATGTTTATAAGCCCAAAGTATCATTTTATTAAACAAAAATATCATTTTACACCAAAAATACCTAAAGTATATCAAATGGCTTCAATCTGTCTTCTCATTGACTCTACCACAATTTCTTGAATCATGACGACCCAGCTCATGACATTTACCACGCCGTCGTAGAGACTTATTTGTTTTCCTTATTGCACTCTCCCTCTTTGCTACTCTGCCACTAGCTGATCCTTTGGTACTAACAACGTCTGGAGGATGTACGTCAATTACATCAGGTACTGTCATTCCATAAAAATCCTCAACCATCTTCTTCTTTTCAATGACGGAAGGTGCTCCACAATTTCCAAATATATGCTCTTCCAAATCATCAAGACCAACACTTAACAAAGACAAATGATCCATACTTCCCTCAAACTTTTGGACTAATTGATAAAAGTTGGAGAACAACTTTTTCTTCACTTCCTGCTTTTCATCCAAATCTGCAAGATAAAAGATAACATTATTACAATAAATACTATCATTTCTCTGACTGAAGAATAGTATTTTTACAAATAAGGTTAAAAATGGAGCACATGTTCAAATGGTTGTTGTTCCTAAGATGGTAGACCATGGGCTGCCTTTAGTAAAGAGTTCTTCAACCACCTTCGACCAAAATATTTCTCAGGAATGAGATTAGCATACTTATTCTTCAACAAACAAAATATATGACAACATAACAAACCAATTCTGGAAAACTTCTTACAACTACAGTCGAATGTGTCTTGCTTACAATCATACTTAACATCCCATGTTCTACCATATTGGTCCTTAACCTGTTGCATCTTGATGTTATCCTCAACAGTTATAGAAACAATCTCACATACCGTACTTATTTTCTAATGTACATGTTTGATAATAGAATCAGTGTAGATTGTAGATGCATGCTTCTCAATAGGCAATTGGGTTGACAAATAAGGAATAGTTGAGTAATCCAAGTAGTTCAATCGTGAATTGGCATTCCTTTTGTCACGCCCGTATTTTCTAAGGATAGAAAACACGGTTGATCGCGACTAGGGGATGATTAAAGAAGCGGGGAAGAAAGGGGGAAACACACATCTTTGACCAAAATATCTAAATAATTGAAATAACTTAGAAAACAACATAGTATCATTTCAACAAAGTACCAATTCTAAGAAATAAAGACTAGAAAGTAGACAATTTTGAAAAGAGTTAGGTTCTCAATACTAAAACAATTTTAAAGAAAAGACACCTAGCGGAAGCGTTCAAGACACGGAAAATGCCGAGTATGAAGACACGACATATCCAACAATACTAAGCCAAACATAAATAATCCATGAATTCTGCTCAACATCCTCCACGCCCGTCGTCGCTCAATCTGCACATTAAGAAAACAAATATGCAGGGCTGAGTACTTGATGCACTCAGTGGACACATGCCAAATCAGTTTGTCAAGCCATACCGAGTGATCTTGGGGGTCTTAAATGAAAAGAACCCAAGTCACTAAAAGCATTTTCACATAATTTTCGGTTGCAACCATTTTCCATCCACATCACCATCACCATATCTGAACATACATGACAAGGAACGTGGCCACGAACCAAGTCACTAGACCGGCCAACTCCAATGAGATTGCGCACGATCTACTGGGTGTACACCAGTCCGAGCAGGGTTTGCGGCCCTACTGGGACCCGAATTCGTTAACAATACATGGCATAGCCACTTCAGATAGGTTCATTCAAATCCAAAACATGGCAAGACAAACATTTTTCACCTTCTTTCACATAGTAAAAATATTTAGAACATAGTCCTTATTTAAAACGAAAGCCCACCTCAATCGCTTAACTCCTCAAATCACTTTCCGTTTCCACCGCAAACAACGTGCACAAGTTTACCCTTTTCGAAATAACACGATATGCAAAATTAGACTTTGCAAGGTAAATTAAATTAAAATGATGCATGCATCCTATGTGTGTGTGTTCTGCCTGTCCTTTATTCCTTCGTAGAGAAGCTCCTTATTAAACTCAGTCCACGGATAGAATTGGAAATAAAGAGAAACCAGATTCATCAATTACATACTATAGTCTCAGACATCACTTAATCTTTCGATCATCACTAAACTGAAATAAATCAAGTATGTAAATTCCCATAAATTCCACTTATGCAAACTTAATTGGTCAACCTATAAAGAAAGAATAAGAATATGCAATTTAATATACTCCAAGCACCACACGTAAATACTCCCTTCCCAACACATATCTATATTTAACTAAAGGCCCAAAATTTGTAAGTAAATTAAATGAACTAAAATATACTCCCTGCCATCATCAACGTATCTCTCTCCCTTTACATTCCAAACACTGCAACTCTCTCTCTCTCCAAATCTCCACCCAAAAATTAGAACCATTCATCTCTTCTTCCTCTCTTTTCTAAAACACTCCACAGAAACACAAATCTCGGCTCCCACCATCTCTCTCTCTCGTTCGTTGCTGTACCAGCAACAGCCGCTGCCAACACGCTGTCTCCGTCGCCGCCGCTGTCCGCCACCGCTCCCGGCGTTCAGCTCCTCCGTGGCAGCGCCGGTTCACACGACAGACAAGTCCCTCTCCCCGTTTCCCCAAAACTTAAACCTTTTATTAATTTCTAATTGTTCGATTCACACATTGTTTTGGGCAGGCAAGCGAATTTTAAAAATTTAGATTGAAGAGAAAACAAGAGGGCAACTTCTACTGGTATTAAAGATTGAAACTTTATCAAGAAAAATCATTCAACAGTTTCAGAAATTCTATTTGGTGGACTACCGTGAATGTATGGAACTATGAAGTATGTCATGGAATAAAAGCTGGAGATTAGAGGCTATACCTTCGAAGAGAGAAAATCTAGTCGCAGGGAGGATTGATTTCACGGTAAGTCTCGGTTCTCCTCTCAACTGTGATATCAAGAAATTATGCTATAGAACAGTGTAGGAAGATTTTTGTATACAAAGGAATGAGGAGAAATTACCTTTGATGGGAGGAAGAAGATAACGGCAGACAGCAGAATGAGAGATTGGGATGGTGGAATTAAAGAATATACTCCATATAGGAAGTAGTTGGAGATTTTTCAGATTGGTGAAAATATGGAGAAAAGAACGTGTGGGAGAAGTTGGGGATATATATATGTTTGACCAAATATTTGATAAATATTTGACTGCAGAGTTGAAGTTAAGAAATTAATTTTGTTGGGCTTCTCAAAAACTGGTCCCAACTAAAAGAAATAAAATGGCTAGAACTAGATAACAGTTATACGCCCAAATATTTAATTTAGAAAATTGATTAAATTGTGATGTTTAATTTAGTACTTTGGTATTATTCCAAATACTTGTAAATGAACGCCCAAATTTTCCCATCGACGAAACGCACATCATTCTCATCGACTACTTACACCACACGATTAACCAGCAACAATTCAAGCATTCACTATTCCGCAACCAATCAAAACAAAGACGGTATTTTACTCAAGGTCTATCACTCACTCGTTTTCAAAATAAAATCTTAACGTAAAAGCTAATAATAAAGGCGGGTGTTACACCTTTGATCTCCCACAGCATAATTAAAGAAATTGATGAACTGTACAAGATTTGCACGTGGCTTTGTGTAGTTTTTAAAAAAGCTATTCTCCGATTCGGACATCGATGTAGTCCCAAGAAGCGACCCCATGGGAAAATTTCGAAAATAAGCAGGAACCCAAAATTCTCTATCTTCAAACATTGATCCAAACCAGTTCACGTCTTCTAATCCATACCGTTCCATTATATCATTCCATATTATATCAAACTCATCAGGCTCTAACAAATCAGACCAAACACATGCATTCAACTCTTTCTTGAAATCTTCATTACCAAGTAAAGATTTGGGCAACTTATCTGACACATTAACCATGATATGCCACATACACCATCGGTGCCTTGTTTGATCCCCCAATCTTGACCAATCATATGAACTGGTCTCTACCTTCACCAGCAAGTTTGATCCCCCAATCTTGATCAGTGATAATCAATTTGGGTGCTACCCCCATGCATCGAACAAAACAGCCAAACAACCAAGAATAGGAGTCTCTACCTTCACTTGATAACAAGCCAGCTCCAAATGTAACTGGTCTAGAATGGTTATCTTTTCCAGTGAATGGAGCAAAAATCATGCAATACCTTCAGAATATAACATAAAAATGAATTATATTTTCATGCATATAGAAAAGTATCATTTTATCAGCCAAAAATATCATTTTATCAACTGAAATATAATTTAATCAACAAAAAGTATCATTTTATCAACTGAAATATAATTTAATCAACAAAAAGTATCATTTTATGTCTTTTAGCAACAAAAGTAATATACATGTTAGTGTTGTATGTTGAGTCAAATGAAATTACATCTCCAAACATATGATAATTTCGTCTTGAAATAGCATCAGCCCAGAAGAGTCTAGTTAACTTTCCATGAGATCCTATCTCAATTTCATAATAGAAGGCATCAGATGATTCCTTTTGAGAACGCATATAATCAAAAATCATTTGAGCATCTGAACCATCAATATTGGACATAATATCACGATAACCATTTCTAATATCAATAATATCACATCCAACATTTTCAGGTCCACCCATTATCTCATTCAAAAGTTTGAATATGAGAGTGGGACCAATATTACACCTGCCACAATCCTCCATAAACCTCCGATGGATAGGATCCAGATTGCGATTGGCCATCATAAAATGTCTATGCTCATCCGCAACCATTAAGTGATTATGATACTCAACAAACTGATAAACCTCATATCCTATGCTCATGCCATCTGAAAAATATCTCAAGTTGAGCTTAGCAAGACATTCACACCTAAATGACCGACACCTACGCTTCTTAACAGTCAGTTGATTGGGATGCATGACCAGGTATAAAATTCTTAGAGCCTTGTCTGCTGCAAGCCAAATACTGCCACTTAGTAATACCTTGAACTGATTTGTTGCTCATTTTACGAATGCCAAAACCAACTGAACGAGCATAATGTTCATAGAAATCAACTGCTTCTACTAATGTATTGAATTTCATACCAATCATTGGCTTCAAAGCATCATCACAAATAGGAATGTACATACATACAAATCAGTAAAAGTATCATTTTATCAGAGTATCATTTTATCAGAGTATCATTTTATCCGACAAAACTATCATGTTATGCAGTAAACCTAACATTTATAAGCCAAAAGTATCATCTTAACACATAATCGGCAATACATAATATAAATAAGAATTTCAGTACATCAGAAACATAAACCAATCGACAACTAATATTAATCTAAAATCAAATTCAATACATGAGGCAAAACAATCAATAAATTAAAATATGAACACAATCTATAAGCTAAATAATAGATAATGATTGCTACCTTCGTTATTTGCTACAGACTCCATCGAAGCAAATTCTGACAGCAATTGAAGAGGTAATCAATGAAAATAAAAACGCAAAATTGAAAACATCTTCCCGATCACAATTATGCGAGAAATATGGAAACAAAATCTGGAGACTATGGAATAATGAACCAAATCGAAGAAAATCTGGAGATGTTGAAATAAAATAGGCGAGAAATATGGAAGATGAAGATGAGAGAATCGATCTGTTAGAAAGTGAGAGAATTGAGTTCAAACATAATGAAAGAGTGATACGAGTTTGGAGTAAAATTCAGAAATTAAATGAGGAAATTACATTTTTACCCCCCTGCGCCTTTTTTATGAAGTAAATCTAAGTTTGAATCTCAACCACAAGATTATCAAATATGTGTGGTCCAGATTTGGTTATAGAGTTATTATGTGATTTGGGGGTTATCATATGATCACATCCATATATATATATATATATATATATATATAAAACTGTATATATATATATAGAGTTTCGATTTATGTAAAACTCATTCTTAATACAAAAATACAGAACCAAGCATACATATGTCATTTTAGGTCATCGTAAGCTTATTTTTATGTCATTATAATAAGCATGACATAAAATGATCTTAACATGACCTCAAACCCAAATTTTATAATATGACCTAAAACTGCTTTATAATGACCCACTGTGTTTTTCTTTAATTATTGACCATTAGATTGAAAAATCTCATGGTTAGGATTTGGTCTGGATTTTGTATTGAGATGCATTTTTGTATTGATCATTTTCCTAATTGAGAATTGAGATGCAATCTCAGCCACTCATCCAGAATATTTGTGAAATGTCAACAACATGTAGTTTATGTCAACAGAGGGGCATAATTGTAATTTTATTTATTTATTTTTTAATTTTTTTAATTTTTTTTTAATTTTTTTTAATTTTTTTTTCAACTACATATAAAATTCATGTCAACTACACATCAAATGTCAACAACTTTATTCAATAAATACTATTTGACATGAATTGTACATGTAGTTGACATTATATTGTGTAGTTAACATGAATTGTATATGTAGTTGACATGGATTGTACACATAGTTGACATTATATGTGTGTAGTTGACATGAATTGTAGTGTGTGGTTGACATGGATTGTACACATAGTTGACACTACATGTGTAGTTGACATGAATTGTATATGTAGTTGAAAAATAAAAATTTAAAAATTTTAAAAAAAATTTAAAAAAAAAATTTAAAATTAAAAAAATTAAAAAAAAATTAAAAAAAATTAAAAATATTAAAAAAAAATAATTTAAAAAATTTTAAGAAAAATTAATAAAAATTAAAAATTAAAAAAAATATTTATTGAATAAAATTTATTATGATATTACCATTCTGCCCTTTCATAATTAATTAATCTAAAGATATTTTCCATGTGAAAAAATCTGGACCACTCATTTAATAAAAATGAGTGGCTGATATTGCATCTCATTTCTCAATTAGCATAAAAAATCTCAATTGATCACAACCCTATATATATATATATATATATATATATATATATATATATATGTTGAGTGTTATATTGCTAACTCAACTTAATTGATAACTAAAACTAAATAATAGCCATTAGATATTCAAATTAAGAGTTTAGATCATTAACTCCGAAATATCAATACGATCTATAAAAAACGTGAATAAGGGTATTAAGGTCAATTTACAACAAATTAGTTGTAACTAACTTTTAAAAAATATCCCATAAATTTAAAACATATATAACTTTCTCGGTTTAAATTATTTTTTCGCACAACATATATCAAATTAAAGATAATTTCACGAGGATTCTAACGAGATCTTACTTGCATATGTTCCGACGTCAAAATTTAAAAAAAAAAATCGATTTTTTTAATTTTTTCGTACAACTCAAATGTCAATATAGTATATAAAATATGTTAATATAATACATGTCCAATGTCAATATAAGCAATATGTTAACATTCTCAAATCATTGTGTTGATATTTTCAAACACTATATTGACATTTTCATCCAAAACCCTAATTTGGTAGTTTTTTTTATCTTTTTTTATTTAATTAATAAAAATAAAAATTACACGTGGCAAATTGTAGACCAAAGTTTTCTAAAATCCTATGATCTTAAATTAATTGTAGTTAACAATTAAATGATTAGTTAGCAATAGATCACTCCATTGTGTACAAAACTATATTACTTTCGCATAATTTATTAAAACATCATTTTGATATATATATAAATGATAATTTAATAATTAATAGTAATAAAAATATCACACGTATATCCGTTTACTCCCTCCGTCCCACTTTAGGAGTCTCGGTTGAGTTCGGCACGAGTTTTCAGAAATGTAAAGGAAAGTTGGTGAAATAAAATAGTGGAATGTGGGTCCTATTTTTTTATATTAGTATTATAATAAAATGTGAGTGGATAAAGGTTAGTGGAATATGAAACATAATACCATTTATAGAATATTCGAACCGGGACTCTTAAAGTGGGACACCCCAAAATGGTAAACCGGGACTCCTAAAGTGGGACGGAGGGAGTTATACCTTACTCTCACCACCACTACTTCATTCTTCTCACCCCTCCAAGATGTTGCACCATCTCCGACGGTAGTGAGAGCCTCGATCCACGACCATCTGTAGAGCCAGCACAAATGCGCCTTTAACTGCCGGTGTATACATCATATCCGTGCTCCACTCTCCTCGACATTGTAAAATATGGAAGGGGAATGATTAAGTGGAGGCTAAAAATCAATATAGCAACATAACTTTTGGCTGTAGAATTTTCTCAAGTAGCTATTTTTTGTGATTCTACCATAATATGTCAAATTAGTGAGGATTTAGTTTTCTGAAAAATTTCGTTCTATGAGATTTTTTTTTTCATTTTTCTTGATTTTCTAGGTTAGTTTAGTTTCAATTTGAATTCAGTTTTAATTTGATGTTCTTGGTTATTTGGTTTAAAATTAGATTCAGTTTGGTTTAAGTGTTCTTGACTTTGTATGTTCTTGGTTATTTTGTTAGGCATTTAGATTCAGTTTATTCATTATTTATAATTTTGATCCTATTTAATTATGATGTTTTAGTTAATTTAATTTTAATTTAGGTTCAATTTTCTTAAATTTGGATGTTTGTTTAAACATATGTAATCAATGAGGACAATTTTATCTTTTCAACTCTTATTTAAATAGAAACCCTAAATTATATCGAATGCCAAACAACACAACAAAAATTTACATTTTACATTAATTTAAACTATTTAGCACGAAAATTCTATCTCATTATAACTATCTTGTTATATCCAAACTATCAAACCAAATGGGTATTTAATGAATAAACAACTACTCCTTCTCTCCGGCATTAGGAATCCCATTTTATGGTGGCACGGATTTTAAGAAATGTAAAAAAAAAGTGAGTGGAAAAAAGTTAGTGGAATGAGGGTCCCACTTGTATATACTCCCTCAGTCACATGTTCCTCACACTTTTCATTTTAGGCTGTAAATTTAGGATTGATTTTTTAGTATAATTAAATTAGAATTTTAAGTGTAACGAGACATCACTTAATAAAGGAGCTCTTAACTTAAACTAACATATTATGCATTAATTCTAACTTAAACTATAAATAGTGTAAGGAGTTTGTGACGAGCCGAAAAGCAACAGTGCAACTAACATGAGACGGAGGGAGTATTACTTTTAAATGAAATGTGAGTGGAATATGATAGTGAAAGGCAGACCGTATTATCATATATGGTAAAAGTGAACCAAGACTCCTATTCACGGACGGACTAAAATGAAAAAACGGGACTCCTATTCGCGGACGGAGAGAGTATCAACCAATGGACAACTTTCCCACCAAAAAGGGCATAATAGTGATTTCACCCAACTGGTCCTTTATATTAGTATAGACTATAGATATAGATATTACTCACATACCAAAGAGCCTACATTACAATCAAAATAAAGACATTTTAAATTTTTTATGCTTAATCACAACAAGTAGAGGAGGGATGAGACTTAGACCAAGCTTATGGTAAACTTTGCATAAAGTATGCTCTAAGAGCTTATCATCATATTACGTTATACACTATGAGAGTGAGCGATTAACACGCTTCCCAACAATACTCGTGAGCGCATGATTTCAATGTGATCAACGAACTAGTAAGGAAAGTGCATTGATATGTCTTGCTTGATTTGATTTGTGTTCTGTTATGCTAAAATGTATCTTTTCCATGATTTGAGGCAACTAAGAAGTCTAGTCCTTATGCATCCGCATTTCTTATTTCTGTTTCTTTCTTGTTTTGTTTTAAGGATATTATTTGGTCGGTAGTGAGTGCCAAATTTGCATTACATGTCTGTTTATTGCATGTGTTATACATTTTGATACTTTGGCATGTTTTATGAGAAATGTACAAAATAAAGCTAAAAAATGGACAGAAAAGGGGCAAATTCTGGAAACTAGATGCAGCAACCTTAGTTAGAGCCCATTTATACGTACATTTAAAGCTTTGAGGATGATTTTGAGAGGAGAGAAAGTGATTATTTATAACTAGCATATATCTACAATAGTCTAGCCAAAAACTCCTCCTGACACATCATCATGCCCTTCCCACAGCCTAGCCACTGCTCTAGCCAAGTAACAGCCTAGCAATAGGCTAGCAATAGCCTAACCAATGCCCTAGCCCATTGGCTAGGCTATTGCTAGCCTATTTTGCCATTTTCGTCCGCCCTCCAATAAACGTCCCTTTTTGCCATTTTCGTCCGTCCACCAATAAATGTCTCATTTTCTTTTTTACTACATTTGGTAATGAACCCCGCATTCCACTAACTTTATTTCACTCAGGTTTTATTATAAAACCAATATATAAAAGTAGGACCTACATTTCACTAATCATTTACATTCACTTTACAATACATTTCCTAAAACTCGTTCTCGGTCAAACATAACCTTATATTGGTGGACGGAGTGAGTAATTTGAATTAATACGCCCTCTATTCTATAGTAGTGAAGATATTTCTTTTCGGCATACGATTTAAGAAAAATTGTAGTATTAAGTAAATGAAGAATAAAGTAAGAAATGAAAAATGTAGAATTTATGAAGTAAAAGAGACAAATATGTCGACTTGTGTTAGAAAAAGAAATGACTTCTCTATAATGGAACTTATTAAAATGGCAAATGACTACACCATTGCAAAACTGAAGGAGTAGTTTGTAGTCCGATTAACTCGTTTAATTAACCCGAAATCCGATCATTTAAGGTTAAAATTGAAAATTTCACCCAAAACCTGCTTAGCTGGACAGATTGCCTCTCTAGTTATTAGTGTCCCGTGCAAAATGTAAATCATCAGCTCCCCTCTCTCTGACTTGGATTCACTGAAAATGTTGGGCTTTGAAGACTGTGGTAAGCTGCTCCGGCTGCTCAGCGCCGGCGAAGACAAGACCGTCGAAGAAATCGTGGCGGAATTCAACTCCAAATTCCCTCGCTCTCTGCATTTTTATGCCTGCTCCGCCCTCGACTTCCTCACTACTGACCCCAAGGTTAGGGTTTTTCTACCTCTCGCTTTGATTTTTTTTCAATTCTTTCGTTGCTACTGTTCTATGTTAATTTGACATTGATTGAATTGATTATAGTGTATATTTGGCCGCTTGATTCTAAAATTCGCTATACGCCGAAATAATTTGTAGAATTGGATCAGCATTTGGAGTTCTTATTTGCGAATAGGATTAAGTTTTTCTGACTAGTTTGCAAGTTAGAACTGATCCAATGGAAAGCGTAGTTTTTCAGCAAGCCATGGAGTAGGCGAATTCTGAGTGAATTAAGCCTCTCGTCTTTTTTATTTGTGTATGAACTATAACTTTTAATTTCCCTTTGCCTTTTGCCTATGAGTGGCACAAATATGTGTTTTATGATTGAAACATTGTGGAATGTAAGCTAAAGTTTCAAGTCGTATTGCTGCAGGAGAAACTTCTAAATCCAACTCAGCGGTTAATTGCGTTTGCAATCATTCATCAAGCATATTCATCACAGCAGCCTTCCTCAAACCCTTTCATTTCCAAGCTTGTTGGTGTAAGTTTAGCATATCAGTTTGCATAAATCTTTCAGGTTTTGTTTTCACATAATGATAATCTGTGGTAATGATGATTCTTTGTCATTACTCACTTTCAGTAATTGTGTAGAGGTGTCTAATGCTTTATACACATATTCCACTGGAAAATATTGTTTTCACTGCAAGATGAGACTTTTCTTATCACAATTTTCAGAGCACCATTTCTCGTAGCCCTTCTACATTTGTGAAAGACTGAAAGTTTGCTCTTTGCAGCTTATAAATTCCCAGTTTTCAATACTTTGATCACATAAATAGTGTTCCAAGTGCATTTAATGTTTAATTTCTGTATAAAATTAACTTGGCCACAGCTTAATGTTAAATCAACTTTTAGCAAATCTTCACAATTTTACCTTATACTACTAAGCTAATGGAATACTTTTTATTTGTTTGTCGATGAAGTTCTGTTTTAAGCACCAGTTGTAGTTTTGCTTAACAGTGACAGTGTTATCAATTTGCTTAACAATAGCTGCTCAAAACCAGGAGATATTTTTTAGAAGAATACATAATTCATATGTTCGTTATCGAAAGTCTCATCAGCTGAAAGTTATTAGTGCTTACACATTACCTCCCCATAGTCCCATAAAAGCACCAGTTGTAGTTTTGCTTAACAGTGTTATCAATTTGCAGGCAGCATGTGATGACGTAGCTGAAAAGTATGAAAGGGCATTTGTTCTTCTCTTGTTGAGCTCCACCAGTGTCAATGGCAGAGAGGTTCTTCAGTTATTTCTCTTTCTGTAGTTCCAACCTTGTCATGCTTGTCAGTTTTGCCATTTTTTATCTTTGTTTAGCTGTTTCCCACTTTAATGAGAAAGTCATGCCATACTTGCATCGGGAAAGGGGCCCCTCCTACGAAACGTCAAGTTAACATGCATTTAAGAGTATATATTTTACTTGCTAAGTTGTTTGTGTATCCACTTTCTGATTGTTATTGCTTCTGTGCAGTTTCTCAAGCAATCTGCGGCAGATTACATAAATAACTTTGATCTTTCATCTCATGTAAGTGTAGATGAATTTGATTTTCCAGTCCACACAAATAAATATTGCTTGTAGCCAACTATTGCCACCTATGCTAATTAGTAGCAGATATTCATTAAAAAAAAAAACTATTGCCACCTATGCTGAGAAAATATAGTTTTATACGCATTTTTTGTCTCTTTCTTTACCACATCCTTTATACATTTCGGTTGAACTTCCAGACCTTTCCTCAACGTGAGCAGTTGCAGCAACAATATTTTAGCAAAGTTCAGCCAGAGCCATTTAAATGCTTGTTAAAGGACAACTCTGTGAAAAATATAGTGCCTGATCCTGATGTGCCCCGTGGATGTGATAGTAATTCATCTGAGTACGACTCTTACTAGTGACTTCGTGTGATTTTACAGTGATATTCTTCACAAGAGCTCACTTCCTTCACATGATTGTTTTGAATTAAATGTTTTTCTCTGTCTTGGTATTGGAATTCACATCTCAGGTTTGATCCACAGCCTGGAGTTACTTCTAAAATTGGATCTGGGAATAAAGAAGAAACTATAGTCGGGTTGTTGTCCTCTCTTTCACTAGATGGATTAGGTCCACAATGGATAAGGCCGCTCCCTCCAAGGCTTCCAGTAATGGATGGAGAGGTAATGTGTAAGCACTAATAACTTTCAGCTGATGAGACTTTCGAACGAACGTATGAATTATGTATTCTTCTAAAAAATATCTCCTGGTTTTGAGCAGCTATTGTGGCTGAACCCGGATATGACCCATGAGCTTTTATGGGACTATGGGATGTGTGCTGATACTAGTAGAGGAGCTGCTGTAAAAGATTTAATTTCAAAAGCTTTGAAGGGGCCACTTGTTCCTGTGCAACAAGAGGTACTATGATTTTAAAGGTCCATCCCTAAAAAGTTTCGGCTATGTATTTCATCTCAGGTGTTAAATCATGATGAATGTTTTGAAAAAATGAAGCTCCTAACCTTGAGCATGGCTGTATGTGTGCAATAGTTTTGTTGAATTACATCTGGCCTTTGGGTAACGAAACCTTGTTCTTGATATTATGCACAAACATATCAGAACTAATATAAGTATCTTGAGCTGAGGTATAAGTAAGGGTGCATCTTTATTCTGTGAAAAACAACTTACAGTCTTGCGGAGTATCATATGGAGTATCTTTTTTGGAAGCAAATTTCTTGCAAAATTAGCCAAATATCTGGATTATTGTCTTTTATTGCCAAATACTGCAATGCCTTCGACAATTCGGATATAATTGTTTTTGTTGTTATATTAAGTACAATTATTTTGTGGTTTGTTCATGATTTATGTTAGGCCATTTAATTTTGAAGGTACTAGTATGGTAGTTATTCTTTTTGTCACATAAATATGTTAGCAAGTGTTCACTTAGTTATGCAGAAGTGTCACAAACACTGTTCTTTCGTTATTTCAAACACCTAGATAAATATACTGGTTTACTTTGTTATAGGAAGTTGTGATTAACATTTATACAAATCAGGGATTGAATATAGAGTTGGATTTGAAGAGATAGAGTTCTTATTTAGGAAGATCTTTAATTATGTTTATCTTTTCGAAAATTAGTTGGATTAGGCTACCTTTATCTTTAAAAATTATTTAGGTTATCTTTATCTTTTCTTTTCCTAGTTAAAGTAGGAGGCTCATAGTCGTGTTAAGATGATAACTAGCTTAATTTAGTAACTTCTCATTACATTAAAAATGTGAACACAGTAACATTAGTATGTCAACACAAATATGGATTGACATACTTATGTGTTTATGTCTTTGTATTGACATCTATATTTAAATGTCAACACAAAGACACATGTCAATCTAAATTTGTGTTGACATGCTAATGGCATTGTGTTGACATATTTAGTATAATGAGTTGATTAGTTATCAAAGTTATCAAATTAAGCTTGTTATCATTTGATTACACTCCAGGAGTCTCAAGTGTGTATAGCCCTAGAAGTTGAAGGGGAGATATAGCTTAAAATAGTACTCCCTCCGTCCACGAAAAATAGGACACACTGTGTCATTCACGGGTTTTAATGTGGAATTGGTAAAGTAAGAGAGAAGGGAAAAAAGTAAGGGAGAAGTAGTGTTACTGGAATGTGGGGTCCATATTATTAGTAAGAGAGAAGGGAAAAAAGTGAGAAGGGAAAAAAGTAAGAGAGAAGTTGTTGAAAACTTTCCTTTTTTAAATGTGCTCTATTTTTTCTGGACAGCCAAAAATTGCAAATGTGCCCTATTTTTCGTGGACGGAGGGGAGGGAGAGTATTTTTTTGGCAAAGGTCAAGCTCTTGCAAGAGGAGAATTTTATTATTAATTCATAGTAATTTTCCACTATCTTTATCAGCAAGATTGTGTGAGTTTTCTGTCTTATCTGAATATATTATTGTGCGAGTCACAATAGATCAGTCACAAAGTTGACGAAGCGCTCTCCTAACAACCATTGGGTTGTTTAAATGTGCCTAATATATGTTTTTTCCTTTAGCAAGTGCTGGCGGAGTTGACAAATGACCCGAAGCTTGTATATCACTGTGGACTAACACCCAAAAAGCTCCCGGTATGTCATTTAAGGGTGTTATTTCCGAGTGCAAACATGGTTCCTGTGTATTAATTGTACTCCAACACTTTCTCCAGGACCTAGTGGAAAATAATCCCATGATTGCTGTCGAAGTGCTGATTAAGTTGGTGAATTCATCTGAAATTAAGGAGTATGATATTGCTCATTACTTTTGATAGAGAGTTGAGTATTATTTTGGCTTACAGTGCTTACAACTTTCTTTGAAATTTCTCTTTCCCTACTGTTCAGATATTTTACAGTTCTTGTAAATATGGAGATGAGTCTTCATTCCATGGAAGTTGTAAATAGGCTGACTACTACAATTGAACTTCCTACGATGTTCTTACACACTTATATTTCCAACTGTATAAGTGCTTGTCAGGGTATCAAGGTTCGTAGTTCATATCTCTTATTCCCTCCGTTCCGCGGTAGTTGAGTCATTTTGCCATTTCGGTACGTTCCATAGTAGTTGAGTCATTTCCTTTTATAGCAAAAGTCAACACATTTCTTATCTCTTACTTTACTCTCTCTTACTTTATTCTTTCTTCATCTCTCTACCCTTTTCACTTTCTACTTTATTCTTCCTTTATTTAACCCACTTAACACAATTTTTCTTAAATCCCGCGTTGAAAAGAAACGCCTCTACTGCTGTGGAACGGAGGGAGTACTGTTTTGTGTATTCTCTTCTCTTGAAATATACTTGACTGTTTACATCCCCTATTGCCGGGATCCCTAACTATTATTAGCAACTCATTTATCTTGCAGGATCGGTATATGCAGAACAGACTTGTAAGACTGGTTTGTGTTTTTCTGCAAAGTTTAATCCGAAACAAAATAATCAATGGTAAGCTGTTTGTTACATGATACTATGCATTCTCAGATGGCTTCACCGTTGGTACTCTAAGATAATGAAAACTTGCAAAATAAAATGGGTTGTGTTTTTGCAGTGAATGACATCTTTATCGAAGTGCAAGCGTTCTGCATCGAGTTCTCAAGGATCAGAGAAGCGGCAGGCTTATTTAGGCTTTTGAAGACCTTGGAGTAGATGTTGTATAGTGGCTTTCAGGATGTTTTAATGGACACTTAATTGAACGTAGCTGCTAATATTTTCTTTTAATTGACATAAGAAATTTGTTATGTGATCGATGATTGGAATTTGATCCTCTATAGGCTGACTCGACATTCAGCGGCCCAATGTACTTGCTCAGCATTGGCCTTTTGTGAGTGTATATCGGTGAGGGGGCCACGTACTATAATCAGTTCATATTTGTATTATTAGTATTTATAAGGGCAAATTGTCTAAAGGTATGAACTTTTAAAATAGTTTGTTTTTTTTTTTTGAACTTTAAATGTTGCATGAAAAGTCATGAATATTAATGGACTACATAAATTTCTCATACGAACTGACCCGATAGATTTTCAACACAAACTATCTTCATGGAGTGCCGGAGTTGTGACTTGGCAAAGCTTAACTAATTCTGATTATATCTTTTGCAATCTCGTATCTTGCACTTATCATAATTATACAAGTTGCTCAAAAAAATACAAATTGAATTCCACGAATCGAATTCAGCATACAAATTGATATAAAAAATACTCTCACATTCCCATAGAAATAGGTCATATTTCTTTTTTCATCTGTCCCATAGAAATAGTCTATATCTATTTATCACAACTTTTTTTCTCCTCTTTTACTTTAACATTTATGGGCCCCACCCCCTACTGCACATTTTCAACTACCTTTTCTCTTTATCTCTTATTTTACCAATTTACGCATTAAAACCCGTGTCAATCCTAAAGGGCCTATTTCTATGGGACGGAGGGAGTACAAATCAAATTCAACATAAAAGTAGCATTAATTCCACAATTCGAATTGTACCATAAATTTGTCATAGAATAAGTTTATGTCGGAAATCTATGGATTAGGTTGGATGAGAAATTTACACAGTCCGGTAAAGTCCATGACTTTTCATACAACATTTAAAGTTCTCGGGAAAAAACAAACTATTTGAAAGTTCATGGCTTTATAGACAATTTCCCAATTCTTAATCATATATAGATTCAGTTTTACAAATGGTCTCAGTTTTGATAGTATTATACAAGTAGGGATGTCAATTGGGGCATATTAAAGGATTTTGGGTTAGTCATATATGGTTTCTAGGGTAATTGGGTGTGGGTTAATCAGGTTAGAATTTTATCAGGTTGTGGATTTCGAATCCTAACATTATCAATTGGGTTTCAGGCTAGCCCACCGGTTTAATTGGTTTAAATACAAATATAGAAATTATTAAGTATATCTTTCAATCTTAATAATCAGTATCTATAATGAATTAGTATATACAAAAAATAAGTAAAATACGGAGTATGAACATATGGTAAGATTAAAATCTTAAATAGATACATATATACTCCATACGTTCCACCAAAGATGACTCATTTCCTTTTTTGGTTTGTCTCAGCCAAGATGACTCATTACTAAAAATAGAAACACATTTATCTCTACTTTGTTCTCCTCTCTTAATTTGTTCTCTTCACTTATCACATAAAAAAATACATAAGATCCTATGTAGCTCAAAGAATGAGTCATCTTTCTTTAGACAGAGGGAGTACCAATAGCAACTTCCCTACATAGTCACATCCCGAAATAGAAAGTTTTTCTCATATTTTAGGGAGTACCAATAGCAACTTCACTACATAGTCACATCCCGAAATAGAAAGTTTTTCTCATATTTTTAACACTAATATATCCACTTTTTCTTTTTGTCTCTCATACTTTACTCACATTTTCTCCTTCTCCCTCTGACTTTACCAATTCCGTATTAAAATCCGTGTCGTCCACCGATGCTACTATTTTTAATGGGTGGAGTATGCAAACAAAGTTCGAATATCAAGAATACGAAACATTTTGGTTTTGGGTCACCCTCGAGCAAAGCAATCGCAATGAAACCCTAATTTTGACCATAACCTTCCTTAAACATCTTCGCGCGATGGAACCCGAAATTCGACGACGTAGTGAATGGTGCCCAATCGACAGCTTACAGAGCCAGCCAATGAAACATCTAAAAAATGTAGTCAAACATTAGAGAGGTTATTGTCTGAAACTAAAGGTCTCAGTTTCGAGTCCTCCGTGGCTCGACATTTAAATTTAAATTTATTTACCTATCTAAAAAAAATATGCATAAAATCACCAATCTATCACATCACAAAATGAGAAAATAATTTCAAAATACTCCCTCCGTCCGCTCAAGACGTCCACATTTTCATTTTAGTTTGTCACACTCAAGATGGAAATAAATCTCTCTCTCATCATTAAAGTATTCTACTACTTTTTTTTTATCTCTACTAACCCCCACCTAACAACTCCTCCTAAAATCTCGTGTCACTCAAGATTATGGACATCTTGAATGCGAATGCGGGAGTACTACGTAACTAGGGGTGTCAATCGGGCCGGCCCAGCGGGTTTCGGGCCAACCATACTCGGGTTGCAGGTCAATCGGGTACGGGCTAATCAGGTTGTATTTTTTTGGGTTATAAAAGTTCAACCATAACACTAAAAGCTCGGGTATCGGGCTAGCCCAACAGGTTAATCGGGTTGCTGCCGATAAATTAACATGCGATCAATCCAAAAATAATGATAAGAATTAGTTATATCTATAAAATGTAAAACATTTAATTATGATAAATTTGAGACATATGCTTTAAGTCAAACATAAACATGATCAAATACTATTATTTGAGATTTGTGCAAAATAAAACAGTAATATATGTTGAGAAATTTTGAAGCATGTTTTAGAAATTTAAATATTATTTAGTGAATTTGAAGTTTCTAATTTATTTATCTATTAGTATTATATTAATAAAAAATTTATATATAATTTATATATTTAATTTAAATTAAAATTTATTATTTTTGTTATCTCTATTATAAAAATAATCAATGAAGTGTTGAATTAGAAGTCAAACAGATAGAACAATACAAATTTATCGAGTTTTCGTGTTTGACCCTAACCCTATAAATTTGGCGGGCTATTCGGGCCGGCCCACAGGTTGCGTACTGCATTGACATCCCTATATACGTAACAATTGAGAAACATAGCAGGCAATGCTATACACCCCGTGGGAGCCGATGATCTATATTTTTAAATAAAATACTCCCTCCGTTCTTTATTAATAGAGACGTTTCTTTTCGACATGGAGTTTAAAAATAGTGTGTTAAGTAGATGTTGAATAAAGTAAGAGAAAATAAAGTAAGAGTGATGAAAAGAGAATAAGGCAAGAGAGATAATCACTTTTTGCCAAAAGATAGAAATAACTCAATTAATTACGAATTTGTCAAAATAGTAAAATGACTCTGTTAACTTTGAAAAGTAGAGAAACACAATTTTAGCCAAAAAATACATATTATAAAAACAAAACCATTGTGTTTCTCAATTCTTTTTAATATATATATTAATGTAAATAAAAGCCATCACAATCCAAAAGAAAACACACAAAATTAAATTAGTAAAATTGTATCTAGAAAAAAAAAATTGGTTTTGAATTGTTTGCCTGATATTAGAGCATCCGCAATGGTCGGCTAGCGACGGCTAGCCGATTCTTCGGGCTGGCCGATCGGCTAGCCGAACCATTGGAGGCGGCAAGCGGCTAACCGGCGAGCCGATCGGCGTGGGCTGGCCGATTGGTGGGCGCTGGCCGATGCGCTAGCCGATCGGCTAGCCGCCATTGTGGCGGCCCGATCGGCCAGCGCCGATTTTTTTGTATTTTTTTTTACAAACCTATATAAACGCGATTTTCGTTTCATTTTCATTTGCACCACTTGTTTTAACGAGTTTTCTCTCTCTCTAACTTTCTGTACAAGAGCATCATC
>NC_062970.1:24018971-24044804 GCF_023119035.1 Salvia hispanica | reverse complement strand
ACTATTCACAAAGTATCATTTTATCATTTTCAGAAACTATCATTTTATGCACCCAAAGTATCATTTTATCAAGCAAAAGAACTATTTCTTCATTTAAACAGATCATCCAAACACATAGCAACACACACACACACACAGCAAAACACACATAAACAAAGCATAACACACACACAAACACAGAAAAACACACAGCAGCAGCGCACACAACAAAATGTAAATCTAAATGTATAGATTGTTCCAAATATTGTCATGCATAAATGATATTGTATAAATATAAGAAATATCTACACTAAAAAACTATAGTATCTAAAAAAATGAGAAAATCTCCAGCAAAATGATAAATTGAGCAAAATCAAAAGTGAAATAAGTAATAAACTTCATCCAACCTTTCTTTGATGATGCTTTAGCGTTTTCCTTCGACATATTCCAGAATTGGGATGATTTTTCCTTCGATTCGTAGGGTTTCAAATGTGATTCGGAGGGTTTGACTGTGAGAGAAATTGAATGCAGGGTTTGAGTGTGAGAGAAATTGAATGAAGCGTCTAATTCAAGTTTTCTTCTTTCCCACCCAATTTTAAAATGAAATGACAATTTTGCCCTTAATATATCCGAAAATGATAGTTTTACTTGATAAAATGATAGTATACATATATATATAGGGGTGCATTATAATGACAACCCCAATTTGTGTGATAACCCTATAACTAAATCTCCACCACATATTTTTAAAATGTGGTCTAGATTTAATCCACCAAAACTATCACTTTATCAAATAAAACTATCATTCAATTTCTCTCACAGTCAAACCCTCCGAATCACATTTGAAACCCTACGAATCGAAGGAAAAATCATCCCAATTCTGGAATATGTCGAAGGAAAACGCTAAAGCATCATCGAAGAAAGGTTGGATGAAGTTTATTACTTATTTCACTTTTGATTTTGCTCGATTTATCATTTTGCTGGAGATTTTCTCATTTTTTTAGATACTATAGTTTTTTAGTGTAGATATTTCTTATATTTATACAATATCATTTATGCATGACAATATTTGGAACAATCTATACATTTAGATTTACATTTTGTTGTGTGCGCTGCTGCTGTGTGTTTTTCTGTGTTTGTGTGTGTGTTATGCTTTGTTTATGTGTGTTTTGCTGTGTGTGTGTGTGTGTTGCTATGTGTTTGGATGATCTGTTTAAATGAAGAAATAGTTCTTTTGCTTGATAAAATGATACTTTGGGTGCATAAAATGATAGTTTCTGAAAATGATAAAATGATACTTTGTGAATAGTGTTTTGTTCTACTTAAGTGACAAGTTATTTGGGTAAATAAAAAGATATTTGTGTAGATACAATGATGGTTTTACATTATAAAATGATAGTTTCATGTGCTAAAATGATACTTTATGTTTGTGTGTGTGTGTCCTGCTGCTGTGTTTGTGTGTGTTGTTGTGTGTGTCTCTGTGTTTGTGTCTGTGTGTGTTTTGTTGTGTTTGTGTGTGTGTTGCTATGTGTTTGGATGATTTATTTAAATGAAGAAAAGGTTCTTTTGCCTGATAAAATGATACTTTGGGTGCATAAAATGATAGTTTCAGAAGATAACCTAATAACCCTATCATTTTATGGGTCAAAAGTATCATTTTTACTAAAAATGATATTTATACACGATAAAATGATATTTTTTCAGCATGCATAAAATGATACTTTTATTCCATAAAATGATATTCTGTTCCATAAAATGATATTTTTCGTCCATAAAATGAGGGTTATTAGGTTATCACCATAAATATGAGTTATGATATGATCACATCCCAATAAATATATATATATATATATATATATATATATATATGGTTTTGATCACTACAGACCATGATTTAATGGGATACTTGTTGGAATCACTACTGTTGGAATCACAGATCGTATATATATAATGGGATACTTGTTTTGATCAAAATCGTATATATATACTTGATTTAATGGGATATCATATATATATACTTGATTTAATGGGATACTTGTTTTGATCAAAATCGTGTATATATATATATACACGATATTGATCAAAACAAGTATCCCATTAAATCAAGAAATACAGACCGCATTTAGACCATTGGATTAGGTGAGTTAATCTTATGATTAGAAGATCCGATGGCTTTAATTAATTTTTAAATATTATTATTTTAATCACTTCAAATACGAAAAGGTTACTAATGTCATTCTCTTCCATCCGGCTGTTATTGCAATCCCTATAATCATGCACCTTTCTCTTCCATTAACAAATGTTAGCGTGATTTTGGAGTAAACATTCATCATCTCAACTCCTGCGTATTTTCCATATTTTTCACCCAAGCTCCCATTAATATTCCAGTATACTTCTTTTCATGAAGATTTATTATATTCAATTAGTTTTCTGATTAATCGGTGTTGTTAATATCGTTGTACACTCCGTCGCCATTTCTTTCATCGGTAATTTCTGTTCTTATCATTCTCCCATTTTGTAATTAACTTCCTCAGTCGTTTATCATTGTTAAATCTATAAATTCACTTTCTTAATTTCCTCTAATTATGTTTCAAGATTTTGTAACTTACATTTGTTGGTTTTTTCCCCCTAGATTTCTGCATCTTATCTCCATAAATGGAAACCGTAATGCGTACTACTTCGCTTGGTGACAATTAATCATCCTCCGATGATGTTTTAGAGAATATAGGTTATGTTTTTAATTATTTTTGTTATAGTTTTCGTCCTTTCTGCCGGGCTTTGTTGGGAATTGCGACAAATTCAAAGAGAAAGAAAAGCAACGGTCTAGAAGAAATTCTGAAGTTTTTTATTGGACTCCATTTTATTGGCATTGTTAGGTTGTTTGAAATTACTCATTTCGTTCAGATTTGTATGAGGCATCCTGGTACTCGGTAGTTTTATGTAATGACTCGAATATTGGATTATTATGACTCAATTTACCAATAAGTTGACATGACCCAAATATTCGTTTAGTATGACCCAAAGAATGGATGATGTTTGGGTTATTGTTTGTGTATTCTTCGGCCATATTAATATTGAGTTTTTTTAATATGTCAAAAACATGAGAATAATCGTGTATTTTACTTCAGTTTGTTTGATACGAACATTCCGATCAGATTTGTATGACGCATTATGGTACTCCTTAGGTTATATAATGACCCAAATGTTGGTTTCTTATGACACAAATTAACCACACGATGCTATGACCCAAATATTAATTTATTATGACCCAATGTATGAATTTTCAGATACTTTTATTTTTTTTCCTGATTATGCTCATAATGACTCTTACATGCATATATTATGACATAAACTGCTAATTTACATAATCAATTTTTTCCCACAAGTTGCTTAGTTACTGTACAAAAATTCCCACAACAAATTAATGATTTTATTTTTATCTTTTTTGCTCAAAATGACTCTAACATGTACAAAGTATGACATAGAGTCATCTTATACTATGTTTTTACTTTTCAGAAGAGATCAAACAAACATCATAATTTACCTTGGTCATAGAGTCAGAAAATAATTCATATTAAAATCTAATTCGAAGAAACAATAAAATCCAATGTCATTTTAAAGTATCACCCGTTGTTGAAATAAAATGTTTAAAAATTCATACATTAAATACACACATAATTATATCAATGAAACATACTTTAAATCCAAAATTTATAACATTGCCATTACAGAAGCTCTGTAGCTTGCTATCATCTTTTCAACGTCGATCTTTATCTTCTTGTTGTCCGTTGAATAATTTTTGGGTGTCGATGTTTTATTGGAAAGGGAGCTGTGATTATTTTCGGCCAACTTCAACATAATAGCTTTTAGCTCTTAAATAATGAAGCACACCCTTATATCTAGTCGATAGTCCACAATTCCAATGGCCTTCTCTCACACATGTTGACTTCCATCTGAGAAAATAAACACTGCAGTCACTTATGACATAAAAGTGATACAAACATGACCTAATTCATATATTTCACTTATGACATAAAATGATACAAACATGACCTAATTCATATACTGCTACTACATAACCCATAAAACTATTCCAATGCTAATCAGTACCCATTACATTTATTTTAAGTGATTCCAAAATTGAATGCAACTTATAGAAAAAATAACAGTTTGTAAACTTGACACAATATAGAAACAATAATAGTTTGTAAACATGACACAAAAATGTTACATATATGACCTAAAGTTCAGTTCACATTTCTCCATTAGTAAAAAAGACATCTCGGTAAGTACCTTTTTCAGGACCATTCATATTTGCTTAGGCCTCGCCTTCCCCATCAATGATTCCCTTTGAATTGTTCATCAAAGTTCTCCAACCAGATTGAGCGGCTATTCAAAACACAACCAATGTTAGAAAATTAGGGAAAAATTTAAAAATCCAAACAATCGACACCGAAATGACCCAAATCTAGGCGGCCAAATACCATTTTTTGGAGGTTGGTTTTGTGCTTCTATCTTGTTCACCTTCAACCTTTCATAAACTTGTGAATAGCGAATAAAAATGCCAGAAATCATGAATCAATTTTGACCCAAAAACTAAAAATAGAAGTTATTAGAAAGTTTTGTTAACCTTCACCGTCCATGATCCCTGCTCCGGCAGAGCGAGTGGTCGTCGTCGCTAAAGAAGAGTCGCTGTTGAGAGATATCTCCGATTTCGCTGAATTGTGTGATATAAATTACTAGGGTTTTTTTTGGTTTAGGAGTGAATGATTTTGTGTTGTTTTCTTTGAAGAAATGATAAACCTTTTCTCTCTCTCACCTAATATCTAGCGTAGGAAATGAAAATGTATTTTGCTGTCAATAATAATAAATCCCATAAAATCCGCCCCACTAAAACGGTAGTTGAGGGTTTCACTTATTTGTTGTACCGAAAATTTCCTCCTTATGACCAAAATTTCGTCTGTCATGACATAAACGAAATGAATTATATAATAAATCGTGGCCCTTAATTACTAAATCTGATGGTTGATATTTGGGCTGTATGTTGTTACCTAGAGGCCTTTTTTATAGATTAAAACCCTATATATATATATAGGGGTGCGTTAGGCTCCTTTGCACCCTAAGTGTCCTGTTTCCTTCTTAATCTCAGCCCTTGGATCCTTGAATTGGATGGTTGTGATCAATGCATTATTAGTCTATAATGTTGCATTATTAGCCGCTGTGCATTATTAGAATGAAAATGTACATTATTAGTCTATAATGTTGCATTATTAGCCGCTGTGCATTATTAGAATGAAAATGTGCATTATTAAATGACACGTGGCATTAATCTAACCGTCAGATGACAAAATCGTGGGGCTAGGATTAAGAAGGAAAAAGGACAAAAGATATGAAAAGTATTTGAATACATCCCTATATATATATATATATATATATATGAATGTGATCAAATGAAAACTCTAAATATTGTACAAACTCATAACTATGATCTGGACCATTGAAAAATGTCAACAAATCACAAAAAAGAATCAACAAAAAAATTTCAATAGAATTTCAACGGTGGTCAATGATTGATGTTGTGTTGATATTGTGTTGATACTGTGTTGACATTAAAATCTTGAAATTTTACACTGTGTTGATATTGTATTGAAGCTGTGTTGAAGCTGTGTTGAGGAATTTTGAGTTTGTACAATATACTCCCTCCGTCCCAATAAATATGAAACGTTTGCTTTTCGGCACAAGATTTTATGTAGTGTTGTTTTGTGAGTTAAAGAAGAGAGAGTTAGTAAGAGAGAGGAAAAAGTAGAGATAAAGTTATTTCTATTTTAAGAAACGTTTCATTTTTAATGGGACAACCCAAAAAGGAAAACGTTTCATTTCTAGTGGGACAAAGGGAGTATAAGTTTGCATTTTATCACTACCCTATATATAACACAACTTCAACACAGTTTCAATACAATATCAACACAGTGTAAAATTTTATGATTTTAATGTCAACACAGTATCAACACAATATCAACGCAACATCAATCATTGACCACCGTTGAAATTCTATTGACATTTTTCTGTTGATGCTTTTTTGTGATCTGTTGACATTTTTCAATGATCCAGATCATAGTTTTGAGTTTGTACAATATTTAGAGTTTTCATTTGATCACATTCCTATATATATATATATATATATATATATCCATAAGTGAAATTCTGTTAAAAATCAAAGCAAATCTCAGTCATTGGATCTTGTGATGTAACCGTTAGATTAATGACATGTGTCATCTAATAATGTAGATTGTGTAGTCTAATAATGTAGCTCGACTAATAATGTAACGCGCTTTAGTCTAATAATGTAGATTGTGTAGTCTAATAATGTAGCTCGGCTAATAATGTAACGCTTATACTAATAATGTAGCTCGGATATTATGATCACAACCATCCAATCTAAGGATCCAAGGGCTAGGATTCACTTTGATTTTTGACAGGATTTCACTTATGGACCATAGCGCATATATATATATATATATATATATATATATATATATATATATATATATATATGGAGATGATCAAAATAAGAATGCATTTAAATCCAAAAATGCAGCCCAAATCTTGGCCCTAGGATTAGATGATCTAATGGTCAATAATTAACCCAAAACACGGAAGGTCATAATTAAGTAGTTTTAGGTCATATTATAAGATTTGGGTTTATGTCATGTTAAGATCATTTTAGGTCATGCTTTGTTAGCATGACCTAAAAATAAACTAACTATGACCTAAAAATATCTTACGTATGACCGTGTTCTGTGTTTCTGTATTTAAATCTGGTCATATATATATATATAGGGGCATGTTAGGGTGCCACCACCCCTTAAAATAACACCATACCACCATTCCTAGCCAATCATTTGTACACGTGGACGAATAATAAGCTGCCAGTGGTAAAAAAAAAAAAAAAAAATCTGAAAAACTCGGCCAGCAATATGTTGCTCTTTATACAACAATTTTTCTTGTCCAGCAATATTCAATACGCTAGATAGTAGCGTATTGAATATTGCTGTGTAGCGTTTATAATATTGTTGTATAAGTGGTGTCACGGTGTCACTTTAAGAGGGGTTGTCATTTTAACACAAACCTATATATATATATATATATATATATATATATATATATATATATGGTTGTGTTAAAATGACAACACCATTTAATATAAGGGTTTTTGGCTTTTTAAACCAAAACCTTTCCCCGAATTCCGGTTTTTCACATGAACTATGAGATTTGTTTTTAAAACCACGAACTTTTATTTCATTAGGATTTTTCTCCGGCGGGTCAACGACGAAACCCGGGTTGTCTACATGTTAATTTTAATCCTATTTATCACTAAATTGATTACTTGGATCCTATTTGGCCCAATAATACATACAGTCACAATGATTACATAACTAATGACAACTTTTGAATAAACAAAACACAACTTTAACATTTTGAATAATGCGATTCGGGTCGGAAATGTGCTATTCGGGTCGGGTTGGGAAAATCCTAACGAAATGAAAGTTCGTGGTTTTAAAAACAAATCTCATAGTTCATGGGAAAAACCAGAATTCGGGGAAAGGTTTTGGAAATCGGACGGTTGCTAAGCTGCCATGTGGCAGCTCATTTTATTTTTCTTTAATCAAATTAAAAGGCACAAGGGCATAATAGGAATTCTCTCTTCTAATTCTTCTTCACACAATTCACACCAATTTCCTTATCATTCTCAACCCAAAATCACGCTAGATGCTGCAAATCACCCCACCAATCTCAATTTTGATTTTGGATTCTCAATATCTAACTCCAAATTACACGGCGACATGTTAAATCCTGTTTGAATTCATCTCAATTTGAGCTATCAATCACACAATCGATTCAATTAATTTCAATTTGATTCTTCCAGAATTGCAAGCGATTTCTCTGCAATCACACCACCTGTGCAATCGCTTTTGTGCTCTCTGCAATTCACTCCACAAATTCGTTCGAATATGGGTGAATAATTATCAACTTTGATTTGGATGTTTTTCCAGAATGTGAGCTTTGTCAGATTATCAATTCTCCATCAATTTTTCATGTGGTGTTGCGATATGGATTATTTAGATTCAATGATGGATTGTTTGCCGATTTTGTCAGATTGAAGAGTAGTTTGTGATTTTGATTGACGAGAAGTTTTTGGTTGAGTATTGTTCTATTTTTGTTTCTATTTAGTAGTTTGTACGAATTGTGGTTTTAAGTATTACATCTTGCTGTTCATGTAATTATATATTGCAGTCAGTACTATCTGAACTAATTCGGCTTATGTTTTGTCATATGGTTGTGTAGTGTTCTATTTCATAAGGCTTAATGTAGAATATGGACCTATGATTTTATGGCAATGCTTTGTTTCAATATTTCATATTTTGTATGCAATAATTGCTGATTTATGTATTACATGTTGTTGTTCTACTTATTATTCTATATTGCAGGTAATTGTATCTGAACTAATTCAACTCGAACTAATTCAACTCATGTTTTCTCAGTGATCCAGTTGTATTTGTATATGTGTCAGCATGCCCCGGCGAACTCTGGCCATATGTTGGTAAGAAAGTCCTTACATTAGATGAGGGCTTTGGCTTTTATAAAGGTTAGCCGATGTTGTTCGTGGAGCAGCTCGAAGTTTGGGAGCTCTCAAAGAATAAAGCTGCTAACAATTTTTTTCAGTTACATGAAAAAAATTGACGGTGATAGTGCGATCATTGATTCTTTTTCAACTGGAATCGATGATTTTGGGAAGAGTCTTTTGACAAGAATCCCTGAACTATCTTCAGCGGACAAGGATAACACAGTTGAAGATTTCTATTTTATTGAAAAGTTGGTTGTGGTTGAAGTAGAACCACCATCAGTTGTGTCGACCAAAGGTTTAGCAAGTGATTCTAAAAGCCGTTAGGTGTCCATGAAGGAGAAGGTTATAAAGTTGAACAACAAACCATTGCATCAGTGTAAAAAATGTAGAGAATTAGGTCACCAAGACTCTAGGAACTGTGGCCGACAAAAGGGAAAATAAAATTGTTAGTTCATTTTTTCATTGCCAGATTGCAGTCTTATACATTGTATATTGCAGTATTAGTATCGCCATATTGCAGTCTTAATGTAACGATTGCAGACCACACTATTTGCTTCAATCTATTATTTCCAGAAGGATTAATTATTAATTTTATACAATTGCTTCTAGGTTGCCTTTCATTTAAGTAATAAGTGTAACTTCAAATCTTTTTAATTACAAATTTTTACATTATCATATTTTTGTGTTGTTCAATGAATGTTACACTTTTGTTTAATGAATGTTGCAGTATATGACTATATGAGTTGCAGTCCACCTAATAAAAATATTCTGTATAATGTAGAGGCACATTCTTAACCTATATTTAATCTCAAGCATGCAAACATTTTATAATTAACTGAAATCAAAACGACTATTGAAAAAAATTCAATCAAATAAGTCACCCACATTGTCTACACTAAAACAAAACTACAAAACTACATGTTTCAGTACAATTCATTCACGCAACCAAGATTTCATTCATGTTCAATAAAGCCAAGAGTTCATTCATTGTGTATGGTTTCTTGTACTCCGCAACCATCATCTCCACATCTATCGGTCCCTCTCTGTTTTGCTCCTCGAACTGATGTGAGGCAATACTCAACACACAGCCAAAGGCCCTATTTTCGTTGTTATACAACATTGTTGTACAATATTTGGCACGAAGAAGCTGCAAAGACTTTGATTGTTTGTTTGTATGATCACATTTCCAGTCGGTGACCTTCGTTCCCATATGACGCATTGCATAAAGGTCACAATCTATGGTGTCATCTTTTGTACTCCATTTCAACTCTAGAACATTCACTTTTGCTTTTCGAGCTATTTGTCCGTAGCTAGAACATTCACCTAAACTGCAAAAAAAGATAGTATTTCCATCATGATAACCAATACTGCAATATTGTAAATGATGCGCTGCAATCTATAATCAACAATACTGCAATATTGTAAATGATGCACTGCAATATATAATCGGCAAAACTGCAATATCAGTATCACATATATAACCAGCACAACTCAGTAGTTTGGGCATGCAACTGTACAAATTTGTAAAAGATGAAATATATGAAACTGGAATTCCAAGATGCACATCACAATACACATGAATCAAGATAGGTTACAATGCACTACAAAAACTCCACAAAATCAGTCAGTAAACAAAAAGCATAGAGCAAGCAACATAATTCAGATTCATCAATGTTTAGTAATACTAAACATATTACATAACTTAGATTCATCAATAGTTTGAGAAAGCAAACAATTGAGTCATGAATCGAAATTGAGAAACCAAACATGCAAAGAATAAAAACTCTCAAAAAATATCCATGTTCAAAATTCATCACACATGACACCAACGACAAACATGCACTATATAGTGCATTAGTATGCAATCACATAATATAAGAGATGCGATTTTTCAAAACAAACATAAACTACACAAAATAGAATTACAAACCTACCAAAATGAACATAACAAAAACAAACATCTTCTAAATCAAAGCAATTAGCGAGTAGAAAAACAGGAAAAGAAGAAGAATCAAGCACTAAGTCCACAAATCATATAGCAAGCATAAACCATAGATCTAGCAACATAATTCAGATTCATCAATGTTTAGTTATACTAAACAGATTACATAACTGATAAGTCGTATTCTAAGCCTTGGTTACTGGTCAGTATGTCGTGAAATGCATGTATTATCTGCAAAACAGTTGCTCAAGTGTGCAGGATTAAGGGATCCAAATCAGTAGGAGACGATTCGGGTGACGAAAGTGAAAAGGGCGCTAGAAGGGTGCAATACTGACCAGGATGCATGCCAGAGAAAAGGCTCGAGATGGAGAAGAAGGATAGCTGGGATGATCATTAACAAGGGCAAAAATGTCAAAACGTGAAGGAAGTCTACCCTAAAAGCAAGGGCAAACCTCCCTATAAAAGAAGCCACTTGGAGAGAGAAAAAGAGGAGTTCGGTTGGGAGTTCCAAGTTCTCGGTTCTCATACACACTTAGTAGAATTCTCTCTAGAAGATCAGTCCTTCAGCATTATCCAATCTCTCGTTCCTCGCCACAGCTATGGTCACTTGACGTCCAAGAGTCTACCGGAGTAGTCATTATCCCACCGTTCCAGCCAGTTCGTCGTAGTAGTATAGCAGTTTCACCGCCCGGAGTGGCAAAAACAATTGTTACTCGCTTTCTAGTTTAATCTTTACTTGCTTTCTTCGTTGGATATGTGCAAACATTTATCTTTGTTGCCTTTTGAAGTACTTGGTGAAGATCCAAACATTTTAGTTATGAAATTTCTATTCCGAATGTCCCTTTGGTTCGAGTTTGCTTCATTCTGCCTAGAAAAGTTAGATCTAGTCGTTGCTTTTTACTTCTAAGCATTGTCTTATCTGGAGTTGTTGATCTGAGGTTGTAGTTATATTTTAGTCTAATTTTCGTGCATGAGTCTTTCGTTCTGCATTATAATCACCACCTTGCATGTTAGTCAGTAGAGGTAAACTGCATTTTCTGTTGGAACTACCGTAGCGGAAGACACGGAAACCAAACAGGTCCTAGAACGGATCTATTTAGGTGATTATGCATTTGACTCTAATTTCATGCAATAAACCTAGATCTATAGATATAACATCAAATAAACACATAATCATGCATATTCGATGTAGATTCGATTGTTACCTCATAATCCATCATTGGATTGACGTTGCTAGCTGCACCACCCGGAGATCCTTGGTTTATCGACCACGAATCTTCCGTACTATTCCCTCGTCCTTGATTCTCCATCCGTGTGGGCGGATCTTAGAAAACCAATTAAATAACTTTGAATGGATCTAGGGAAACCCAATACAAACACCAAATTGTCTAGATCTAATCCTATGAATTAGGATAGATCAAGAACAATAATCAAAACCCTAATTCTCTCTCGTGCTAGGCACGAAAATCGAGACCAAGAGAGAGAAGGAAGGAGGCGCCGATTTCAAGGCTAGGGTTAGGGTTTTTGTGTTGTCTTGGATTGTATGCTAGGGTTTCCCTTTCATTCATTATTTATAGTGGACCTTATTGGGCTAGTAAGGGGATCCATGGAATGACTTAAGTGTTGGGCTCACCCATTAGATAAATTACTAATTAAATCAAATGACCCATGATTTAATATATTATCAATGGAATATTATTTTATTCCACTAAAGAATAATATTGCACTCCCACTTAAATCACCAAATTACAAATAACTTGGGTCCATTTTATTTTATAATATTTCCCGCGTTTAAGATTATCTTGATCCGTCAATTTAATTCTTTTGTCTGCTATGTGACTAGAATTAAATTAATTCTCCAAAGAGTTTTTCTAGTTTGAAACTTTATTTATTATTAGTGGAACAAATTCCAACTGCGCAGATTTCTGAATAATAAATTCTTCTTTCAAACACCTCATTGGGGATCACCTTTTAGGGATTTAATCATACCACACTGGGCACACGAATTCTATGAAATAATATTCCAATACCTTCATGTTATTCAATTACTACCACCCAAGATATCATGAACTTGAGTTACGTACAAACTCTCACATATTGATAAGTCAAAGTGGCGTTTGATTGAATAAACAATATTGATATTAATATCATAGACTAGAAAATACTAAACTTTCTTGAAATATATTCTTTCAGTAGATAACAATAAAGAATACATTTCGGATTAGATCCTTTCAGTGCTTTACCACACTAGTGTTACTAATCTCATCTTAGGTAAGAGAGAATTATCACAAACACCGCAACCGTTCCAATAGGTAGCCAAAGCCTATCTAGGTTGTGAATACATTTTTCTTCTTACTAGATCTAGCCAAGTCCCCTACTGGAAAACTCATGAGGAGATTCATCGAATTTCCCTACTTGACCTTCTTAGTAAAAAGCCTTAGACTTGTTTGTCATATTTCAATAATAAACCATTTATATTATATTATTTATTCTCATAAATAGGTAAACAAGTGGATGTGGCGTTTCTCGTATACATGCACAAGCTGACTGTACAAAGGCATGTACGCTCGAAGCATCTTTCAGTATACAAACCCCAACAGTTTCGCCGTTCATTTTAAGTTTGAGCATTTTAATCTATGGATCTTGAGTTTGAAGTTATGAATCTGAGTTTAGTATTGGTGTTTGTGTTCATATGATTTCTGTTAATACTTGGTGAAGAAGAAAACGTCAAAATCAACTTTAGTTTGGACCACTTTACTTTTAAGTTATTTTTACTTTTGTTCCCTAATTTTCAGTTGTACCTTCCAGACTTGTCAGAAAATCAACCAGCCACCAGATATACCTTGTTGTCTAAATTTCTCCTTTTAGTAACTGTCTGCTTTTCGTATACCTCTGAGACACTTTGTCCCCTATTTTCACGAACACAACCACATGCCTGTTATTTTCACGCCAACTAGTCAGTAGAGTACTATCTTTATTTCTTGCCTAGGTAAATTCTCAACCCAAGCGTGGTAGCTAACCAAAAACACCCAGGAAAGTCACCGCAGTTATCCAAACGTGTCCATCCTTGTGGGATTCGACCCTTACCTCCACTATACTAATCAGTAGAAGTGGGTTGAGGAAACTTGTTTAAAATCAGGTCCCGGTTGTCGTACCAATGACTCAGCTGGGTCAGGAATCTCTTTCTGATCAGTTGGATACCTCCCAATTACATACGTTGACCGAGAGAAAACCTGCACCTTTCAAAATGGCGCCGTTGTCGGGGATGGATGACGTTCATACTTGTTATTGTGTGTGATCTTTTTGGTGTATACTGTTTATAATTTTCCTTTTATGTTTGTTTTCAGTTTATGAGAAGTGGCTCGGCTCCTGGCCATGCTGGATTTTATCGAAGATTTATCAAGGATTTCGCCAAGATTGCCCAACCCCTTACCAGACTTCTCCAGAACGAGGTGGAGTTCATTTTCGACGAGCATTGCAAGGCTGCTTTCAACCTCCATAAGGAAAAATTGATTTCTGCACCGATTATTCAAGCTCCTAACTGGGATCACCCCTTCGAGGTGATGTGCGATGCTAGTGACTATGCAGTGGGGGCCGTACTGGGTCAGAAGATCGATGGGAGCGCATATACATTAAAAAACCGTATTCGTACATCAAGGATTATATGAAACCAAAACCCAACAATAAAATCATAAATTCTATGATAATGAAGGTAATACACCCTAGCCAAAATGGATTGCTATACCCTAGGGGAAATAATTCATCTTCCTGGCCTTAGTGAAGTTTTCATTTGTCAACGGGTGCTACAATCTAGCCCGATGGATTGCTAAACCCAAAGGGTATGAATTCAACTAGACTCAAACATTAAACTACTTCTTTTGTACATTAATCAAAGAACACATATACATTAAAAAAATGGATTCGTACGTCAAACTCTATATGAAACCAAAACCAAAGAATAAAAACATAAACTCTATGAAATTGAAGGCAATATGCCCTATCCAAATCAATTTATAAACCCTAAGGAAAAATGATTTATCTCCCTAGCCTTGGTGAAATTTTCTTTAGTTAATCGGTACTACAACCTAGCCCGAAGGGTTGCTAAACCCAAAGAGTATGGATTCAACTACACCAAAACATTAAACTATGTATTTCGTACATTACACAGAGAGAGAATATTCATTAAAAAATCGTATGCGTACATCATCGTTACGAGCAAAGGACGAACCAGATGAGTATTCACAAATTCATAAAACAAATGCAAGCTATACGTGAAATCTGAAGAGTATTCACAAACCATGAATACAAAATACAAACCTACCTTCTTCCATCGTCCACAACTGCAGATGAATTGACAGGTTTAATAACGATTTCCTACACGAACTAACGACTGCGATGAACAACTGAAGTAACTCGAATTGTTAAAAGTAGAAGGCGATGAAGAACTATAGCAATTCTCCTCTCCAGAATCGACAAAAATAAGATTATTAATGGTGATATGTGATAATTACACAAAACAAATCTCCAAGAATAAAATTTTTATGTGAATCATGGGCTGTAAATAACTGCCGATTTTGTGATCTACAAAACAATAACGAAAGAAAAAGGTAATAAAGGAAAAAAAATGGAGTTATCTCCCTCCTCTATGAATATGAACGACACTTTATTGAAATCAAGGAAAAAATAACCAACCAAATTAATGAAAAGCATCACAAAATCAAACATCACGTTTCCTAAAAAAAATACCTTTTTCCATCGTTGATAAATCGAGAGGATACTACTGAAACTGTCGACGGCGAGGAAGATTAAAGATGTTCGAACTAGCAAAAATACAGAACTTTCTTCAAAACAGCAGAGAAGATTAGTTTTTACGGTAGGGGTTTGATAAACAAGGAAAAAAGATCTCAGCAGAATAACTGAACGTAAATCATGGGATCAAAATAACTAATGTTTGTGTGTGTTCCATTATTACCCTTTTCGGATTTTTAAGCAATTAAATTAATTCCACTTGGATCTTGTATTAACCATTAGATCACACTTGATAAGGCTCGTTTCATGCATTGGTTTAGGGTTAAAATTCTGTGCATTTGGGGCGCTAATGTGCGTTTATGAGTTCAGGTGCGTAGTAAATCTGCTGGACCTAGGAGTTGCTGTTACTTGACCTGGCAGATGCAAAAGAGATGGAATTGAAGTAAAAATCAGAAGTCGTCGTTCGGACCTGGGAGAATCAAAAGTTGGCGACAGGAACAGAGTGGAGCATGAGCAGACCATTTTAAAAGTCTTACTCAAGGGCAAGAGCGTCAAATCACCAGAGGGATACCCTAGGGATCAGAGCCTCACATATATAAAGAGCTCAACCTTGAAGAACACGACAACCACTACTACTCGCACTTTAGCTTAGCTCTCATTCCATTCCCGAGTTCCACACTCCAAATTTCTCATTTCGTCTGCTGCGCACTTGGAGATGAAAGATTCTGGCCACCGTGGTTCTCATCATCGTTATTTTGCTGATGTGTAACACCGCCTCGTGAATGCGAAGAAACAATCTTTACCTGCTTTCGTTTAGTACTTGTTGGTTTTAGTTTCGCAACTTTAGTTTCTGACTTTGATCCACTGGATTCGAACCTATTTCTCGTTATTATGGAAGTTCATGTTGGTTTTGTTGGATATCGCTGAGTTGTTTATTTCTCGCTTTTTACTTCGTTCTTTGTTTATTGTTGGATGTTTGGAGCTGAGATCTCTTGGTTTGTTGATGGAGGTTGGAGATTTACGTATGGAGATGTCTGGAATTGTTGAATCGTGGTGTATCTGAGTTGGAGTTTCGCGTATTTGGTGTTTGCTGGTTACGTTGTGCATGATTATGGCTGTTTACTTTCTGTTTCTGCATCCTTCAGGTCCAGTAGCGTAGATCTATTAGTTGAGGCGTTAATTTCTCGTTTTAAGTTTAGATCTGAAGTTTGCTCTGTTTTCATGGTGTTTAATACTCTGTTTTTATCTGCTATTCTCGTTTGATTCCCGAAGAAGATGAAGTTGTTGGTAGTTAGAACCAGATCTGCTTTTGTCAGTACTTTCTGCACATGTACTTTGCTTTTTCTGCATGTCCCCTAGACCCTGTCAGTACGATCTGCTTTGTCTTTTTACTTTTCTGCATGCTTTTCCAGACCCTGGTAGTTTAAGGAAACTTGTCTTTACTTTTCGCTTTATGTTTGTCTATCCAAATTAGAAAAGTCTGTCTGGTTAAGTCTACTCCAGTTGTTTTAGAACTTTAAAATATCTCATTTCTCTAAGTCATGCATGTTCCGTGCATTCTCAGTTCTTAGACCCAGTAGGTAGAGTAATGTTTTTCTTATTTCTTAGACCCAGTAGGTAGAGTAAAGTTTTTCTTATCTCTCAGACCCAGTAGTTTTAAGTTCTCGACCCACAAAATTGCGTGGGAGCAGCCAACCCTTTTTTCCCAAAACATCCTCAAATGCAGTTTCGTAACACCTTCGTCCTCGTGGGATCGATCCTTTACTTCCCTGTGCTAAGTTGTAGTATAGTGGGTTGAGGTTTTTGAAGAAATAGAGTGCATCCAACGACCCCTTTCTGATAGTTTCATGATCTTCTAGCCTCTGAAGTCTAGTCGAATCCTCTAGACCTGTTAGATCGAGTGATATCACACACAGCGCAGAACCACACGCATCACTCTATAGGCTCGTCAACGCTTAATCAAGGGATATAATTAGTTTTACATTTTAACAGCCTTTTAAACATTAATCTGAATACATCCCTATATATATATTATATATATTATATATATATATATATATATATATAAAATTTGGGTTTGAGGTCATGTTAAGATCATTTTATGTCATCCTTCTTATAATGACATAAAAATAAGCTTACGATGACCTAAAAATGACCTCTGTATGCTTGGTTCTGTATTTTTGTATTAAGAATGGGTTTTACATAGATCAAAACTCTATCTCTCTATATATATAATATATAGGGTTTAATATATATATATAGGGGGAGATGATCAAAATAAGTATGTGTTTAAATCCAGAAAAGCAGCCCAAATCTTAGCCCTAGGATTAGATGATCTAATGTTCAATAATTAACCAAAAACACGGAAGGTCATAATTAAGTTGTTTTAGGTCATATTATAAGATTTGGAATTAATGTCATGTTAAGATCATTTTAGGTCATGCTTTGTTAACATGACCTAAAAATAAACTAACTATGACCTAAAAATGCCCTATGTATGATATGGTTCTGCGTTTCTGTATTTAAATATGGTTTTCATAGATCAAAACCCTTTATATTATATATATAGGGAGATAGAGTTTTGATCTATGTAAAACCCATTCTTAATACAAAAATACAGAACCAAGCATACAGAGGTCATTTTTAGGTCATCGTAAGCTTATTTTTATGTCATTATAAGAAAGATGAAATAAAATGATCTTAACATGACCTCAAACCAAAATTTTATAATATGACCTAAAACTTCTTTATAATGACCCACCGTATTTTTCTTTAATTATTGACCATTAGGTTGAAAAATCTCATGGTCAGGATTTGGTTTGGATTTTGTATTGAGATGCATTTTTGTATTGATCATTTTTCTATACATATATATATTTATATATATATATAGAGTAGTGATATAGGGCAAGTGCCCATTAAGTATATAACTAGAGAACAAATCACAGCCACAAGATCAAGAAAAATCAAGGGCTAGATTAGATAATCAAGGGTTATTTTTCGCAGTTCATTGCATACACAATTTACTTCAACACGGGGGTATTTACGTCATTTCATAATTAGGGTAAAAAATTAGAGTTCACAGATTACAAAAAATCAACTCATTCACATTCCGCCTCCCCGCCTCTTCTTCTCTCAAAATCTCTCTGAAAAAGCAATGATTCTTTATCTTCATCCTTCATCTCCTATCGATTAAACTAAAATCGACGATAACCATCTCTGATTCAACATTTCCATCGATTGATTCAGCATCTAAATCCGCCGATTCAGCATCTCTATCGATCGATTCAGCATCTAAATCCGCTAATTCAGCATCTTCATCTTCGCGGTACAGACGTCGTCGCCGGCGTGAGGCGGTATGTGCTGCCGCCAGACTCTCACGGTTGTCGCACCCCTTCAGCGTCATCACCTTACCATAGCCGTTGTCGGTGTGCCATTGTTGCAGATTTGTAACCGCGCCCACCGTCGGTTTGCGCTCGGAGTTTTCTAACTCCACCGCTGCCTATGTCCGCTCGAAGCTACATCATCTTCATCTCCTTCGCGCTGCCTCTGCTCACCGTGTTTGTTTTTGCTGCCGAGTCACCACCATGGACAAATGCGCCTTGTCGTTGTTGCCGAGTACAATTAACTCTTGAATACTGAATTGAAGGCAATACTTGGTTAAAAAATGCGATGAGCAAGTGAGATTTGTGCGTAAAAGATGATGCATTTTGTTTGATTAATCAATCCATTTGTTCAATAATTGGGGGTAGTTATGATTTTCTGAAGCTGAAAGCTCTTCCGTGGACACTGCTGAAATGAAGTACTATGTTAGAAGCATTTGAAGTCCTTCTGAAATGAAGTAAAAACATAGTCCAATGAAGTAATAATATTTTTGAATGAAGTAATTAATCTACTGGAATAAATTGAATTTTTACACTAAATAAAGTAAAAACCTTGTTCAGTGAATTCGAATAAAGCATGTGTTGAATTAATTTGAAAACCTATTGGAATGAAGTAACTACCCATTTGAATGAAGTAATAAACCTGCTTGAATGAAGTAATACCTACTAGAATGAAGTAAAAATATATTTATTCGATGATTGATATATTGGAATGAAGTAATGACCCATTTGAATAAAATCTGATTTGTTTTCTAGTTTGGTCTTTAAAATTGGTTCGACATTGATCAAAACTCCCATTATATACAAATCCACCCCTTGGTGCAGAACTAGAGACCAAATTAGGGCCCTTATATCTAGTTTTTTATGGATGAAATGAGAAAATTGAGTGAAAATTTTCGTCCTTCATCAGATAGCCACATTACTTCAACGAGGGTTTTTTTTTTGTCAAATTACATTAATGGTTTATTATTTCATTCTAGTAGGTTTATTACTTCATTACAGTAATTAATTACTTCATTTTAGTATTTTAGTACTTCATTTTAGTAATACACCCTACTGTATAAGCAGAGCATTTATATAAATTAATTATCATAATTTATTACTTCATCTTATCAATTTACTACTTCATTAAAAAGAATATGTAGTTCATTTTAATGTTGAAAGAACACAGCAGTTAATATATGAGAGTTTATGAATTAAACCCATTAGTTTCTCTGCAGTATTCTGCACTAGAGCCTTCAATTTCTTGTCCTCTGCATATAGCACAGTTTGTATGTTCATTCACGTGTTCATTAACATGAATGAAGTAATAAAGTGTATGAATGAAGTAACAAGGAACGTGAATGAAGTAACAAAGTGTATGAATGAAGTAGTTGCCTAAGTAATTTGAGAGGATTTCCAAAGAAATACTCGCATTCATCTTCTTTTTAGAGGAATTTTCACCTATACATAAGAATACAGAATAAATTTACAATATATCATATATAATTATAGATAGTTCACTTAGAATACTATGTCACTTCATTTAATGTGATTTTCACTTAGAATACTATGTCACTTCATTTAATGTGATTTTCACTTTATATTACTTCATTAAAGACACAACTAACTTCATTATATCAATTTACTATTTCATCAAAAAGAATATGTAGTTTATTTTAATGTGCAAACAACACATCAGTTAAAGATGTTACTTCATTATAATGTATTATTACTTCATTTTTAGAGTCATTTACTTCAATATAATGTTTTATTACTTCATTTTAGTAATAAAACCTACTGTATAAACAAATCATTTATATTACTTCATTATCATAACTTATTACTTCATTATATAAATCCAATACTTCACAACAACTAGATTATAGTTAATAGGAAAACAGATCAGTTGCATTACCTCATCACATAAAATATGTAGTTCATTTGAATATGCAAACAATGCAGCAGTTAATTTTAATTCTAAAATCCTAAACTCATACAAAACAGTATACATATAGTTCATATTCATAGACTATTACTTCATTATCATTTTTATTACTTCATTTGGTAATAAACATTACTGTATAAACACATCATTTATATTACTTCATTATAATAATTTATTACTTCATCTTATCAATTTACTACTTCATTAAAAAGAATATGAAGTTCATTTTAATGTGCAAATAACACATCAGTTAAAGATATTAATTCATTATAATGTATTATATTCATTTACTTAATTATAATGTTTTATTACTTCATTTTAGTAATAAAATGTAACGACCCGCCCATTTAGGGTATATTAAATGCGGCGATCGTTAACTAGGCGGACTTAAATGCAACAAGATCATAGGCTAGGGTTTCATTTAAAGGAATTTTCCCTAAGTATTTAATGAGCAACTATCAATAAGAGAAGAAATAATGCCTTAGCAATGAGATTCAATGAAAAAGGGCTATCACAATTAATATTCCCAAAATGACAAGGTTTCAAAAATAACCCCAACTGTATCATGTCCCAATATCCCAATGAAATAAAATAATTCGAACTTCAAAGAACTATAGAAAGTTTCATATTTTTCAGCGGAAGCAACCAAGAGAATGTGAAGCCATGTATGAAGACACAACTACACACGAAGTACCATAACAATCATTTTATTCAATTATCCCGCTCAACACCGCCAACCGCTCGTCACTGCTCAACCTGCACATAGGGAAAACACATGCGGGGCTGAGTATTATAAACATACTCAGTGGACTTATGCCGAAAGCAGATTTATAAACAATAGTAATTATCATGCCATTTTCAAGTGTCCATCGGGGTTTTATCTTTAGAAAGACCCGAGGCACCAAAATATATTCTTTATCAAATATCACGGTCGCGCAACAATTTTTCACATCGACGTTTACCATATCCTCATTCTACATGACAAAGAATGCGGCCGCAATCCAGGTCGCTACACCGGCCGACCCGTACGCCAGCACTCGGTCTAACATTGGTGTACACTAACCCAAGTAGAGTTTGCGGCTCTACAAGGATCCGAATTCGATTAATCAATAGTGGCATAGCCACGAGGGATAGGCATGACAAAACAAATCAAGGCATGATAATACAGATCTCATTCTCATCAATAAAGATTTAGGACCATGTCCTTATTTTAAAAGAAAAGCCCACCTCGTCGGCTTAGCTCGAACGTATTCTCTTCTCCTTGTTTATCACGCTGAGAGCACGAATTATCACCTTTAAATTAGGCGTATCACAAATTAGTTTCGAACATTGATTCAAAAATCATGCATGTTCCCACATTTCCCTTTTCCCATTAATTCGTTTTAATATCACCGTTCAAAATCAATATACGATTATCATATCACTTTTATTCGCACAACAACTCCTGATTTATCATCAAATCGTGTCACGCATGAGTGTTTTTCACACAACACACGCACACACACAACACGCATACCGAGGCATGCACATACACACACACGGTCACACACACACACGGTTTCACACACACACACACCTATTCATCCCAAACTCATCAATTGATCTCCCCTTCACTCAATCTAAATGCATGTGGACTCAAGAACACCAATTAATCGGTAGAGGAAGAAAGATTAATATAGAAAATACCTTTTTCAATAGAACGAACGGTAGAAACAAAGTAATAGCCTTGATTCTTCAACAAATTCTTTAATTTCAACTTCAATTCTTGGTAAAGAATGAAGAGATCTTGAATAAAATAGAAAATAAGTTGAAGAAGTAGTGGAAGCAGTGGGAGGCGTTTTTCTTCAAGAGAGAGGGGGCGTGTATTTTGATTTTTAGAATTAGGATCTCTCTCTTATTTATAGAGTGCAGGATATAATATCTTTAATAAAATAAATCAAAGATTTGGTAGAGATATGGGAGAGATTGGCGCTAAAATGGTTGAGAAATAAGGGGATTTTCGAATTCTAGGCTATTTAATTAGCCTATGATTTTATTTGGATATTTTACGGAGAAAAATAAAATATCACGGAGCAGAATAAAAATAATAAATCCTCCCAAATAATATAGGAAGTGGCGTGATTTTGGCTCCTCCCACAAGGGATTTAATTTCAAATATTATTTAAAAGAAGATATGGCAAGATCTTCTTAGATATGGTAAGATATGCTAGGATATTTGAATTTATTTATGGAAGAGAATAAACAAGGGATCAAATAATATAATAAAATAATCCCTTCTCCCAATAATAGGAGATTTTTGAAAATCTCCTTGACACAATCATGGGGGCCGAAAATTTGTGAAATAAATTAGGAATAATCGGACTTTGGATTTAACTCGGATAATTATCCCAAGTAAATAATTAAATCCAAGGAAATAGGATTTCTTCTCCAATAATGATATGGGTCGAAATTTCCAAATAAATAAATAATGCTCCTATTTAATTCTCACTTATCCCTTAGGAAAATAATTCACCACAATATTATTTTACCCCACATCAAAATATTCACATATTCGAATTTCACCTCCACTTCACATTTTCCAATGACTTTGACCATTCCACGGCCACGTCATATTTTCCACATCTTTGACTTTTCAATGCCACGTCATATATTTGACTATTCAAATAAATCTCAATTCCACAATGCAACTAGGTCACCAAGCAATCATGCAATTAATTCACTCATCAATAATACCATAGCACTAAAGGCGCTTAATGCAAAAATTTTATAACCCGAAAATTAGGGTTCGAAAAAGCGGGGCGTTACATTCTACCACTCTTAAAAGAAATTTCGTCCCGAAATTTGGTACCTTCATGGAAAGTGTTCCGGGTATAGTTCCATCGTCCCAAAATTTTCGCTCACTCTTAGCTCACACACATTACACACACTTGGGAATGGGAGATCTAGGGTAGTTTGGGTTCCGAAGGGGTGCATTTCTTCAGAAGTTTCAGTTGCAACACCGTGCGCATGTGGGCGAAGATACAATCTCTTTAAATTTCAGTTGTTTTTGCACTTTTGTGGTCGAACTTCACTTTTGGGAGTCGACTTGGCTGTTGATGTTACTTGTTATCCTTTCGCTTCTGTTGGTTTGCGTTTATTTGTGACATTTCAAGTTGATTTACGTAGATCTTGCTGCTGAGAGTTTATTTTAACAAGTTTTATGTCGATCTCTGTTTTATTTTGATGCTGTTGTACTCGATCTGGGAATTTGGTGATAGATCTATGGTTTGTTGATTTGTTGGAGGTTGTCGTTAAAATCTGAAGTTATGAAATGTTTCTGTTGGTTGGAGTTTGTGTCGGACGCTTGGATCCGGAGTGGAATTAGCGTCTGAGGTTGGATCCAAAGTGAGAAAGGGGAGTTGTTGGATGGATTTGAGTTTTCCGTTTGTTTCCTGTTTTACTTCGTCTAGCATCTCTGGATCTGTTTAGTTCTTGTTGTTATGCATCAAATTGGTTTGGATTTAGTTTGCTCTGCTCTGATTTCGTTCATGTTGTTTTTCTTATGAATTTTTACGCAATTTGGTTGAAGAAGATGATGTCGCTGTTAGTTAGAACCAGAGTTAGTTATTCTGCCAGCTTTTCGCCTGTACTCGGCTTTTTTTTCAGTCATGGTCCCCATAGTCAGTTTGTTTCCCGAGTCATGGAGAACCCGGAGTCGTCAACAGAACCAGAGCATTGCAAGACCGAGGAGGAGGAAGACCCGAATATGGCTCATCTAGTAGACCTTGATCCAGAAATAGGGTCGCTCACCGCACATCTCGACGGTGAACCCGCTCATGCTATAGTCTCGAACCCACGACGGAGGGCGATCGATATCAAGACGAATGTACTCGGAGTTTTACCCACTTTCTCCGGACGGAGGAACGAATACCCCTATGAATTTTTGAACGAGTTCAGTAAACTATGCAGCATTCAAAAGCGACCCAATGAGGCAACAGAGGAAGACTACCGTCTTCGAGCAATCCCGTTTGCTCTCAAAGGGGAGGCGAACACTTGGCTGCTAAGGCTCTCACCGGACTCGATCAACACGTTGAAGGACTTTAAACTAAAGTTTTTGGATTACTTTTTTCCGTCCAACAAGACGAATGCCTTGAAGAAGGAGATTCAGGAGTGCAAGCAGGAATACGATGAGTCTCTGAGTTCTTATTGGTCCCGTTTCAAGGGACTGCTGGATGCTTCTACGAACCAAAAAATTTCCGTACCGGGGCATTATACTCTTTTATATCCTATATTAGTATCTGGTTATATAAAAAAAAACTTTAGAATCCCAATTCCCTCATTAATATGCATCCCTACTCCCTCCGTCCCTCATTATGCATTCCAATTCTCCAATTCACTCTTATTTTTATTATATATATTGGTCTATGATTATATCCTATATTTTCTCATATTACGGGGCCATGCCTTTAAAAAAATGTTAATTTACTTTAAAAAAAGGGATCAACCATTCCGTTAACGCTAGCCTTTGAAAAAAAATGTACTCTCTCTGTTTTTTAAATAGTACTACCTTTATCCCCTAAATTTTAACTCACTTTGATCCAACACGGGTTTCAAAAAATGTAATGGAAAGTGAGTTGAAAAAATTAGTGGGGATGTGGGTCCTACTTTTAAAGTATTAGTTTTATAATAAAATAAAATATGAGTATGAATGAGTTAGTGGAACAAGATGGTCCACCACCAGAAATAGTAAAAGTGAAGTGTGTTAAATTTTCAGGGACGGATCGAATATAAATGATAAGCCCAGCCAATCAAAATTTGGGGACGGAGGTGGTAACTATTTCTATTTTTGGATCGATTCCTTAAGAGTTTGAAACTTTAGAGATAACACTATTTTTGGACGCTGGACTCCACATTACACTTTTCTGCTTTCACTGTTTTTTATTCTTGCTTATAACTCTTACTTTATTCATTTTTCTTTGCCATCTCTCTTACTTTACACCAATTATGTATTAAAACATGTTGCGTTTTAAATATTTTTATTTTTTAATGCGGAGAATATATATAAAAAATTTCTCCTTTCCACATGATTTACCAACCATTTTCTTTCTTTTTTTTCCATTTTCAAAAAATACTTCACTTTTTGCTCTTTATAAAAATATTAAAATATAACTACATTTTCTTTCTCATACTTTATCTAATTTTCCTACTTAAAACATCTAACACTATTTTTCTTCTCTAATATTTTTTT
>NC_062970.1:23999292-24018871 GCF_023119035.1 Salvia hispanica | reverse complement strand
TTCAATTGCTTGATCACCACTTGATTGTGTAGGATTAATTAGATTAATCGGGAGATGAAATAATTAATCTGGAAATAAGAATAATTCACACCTTAATGCAATAAAACTCGGGAGATGAGTCAAGTTTTTGGCGCTATTGCCGGGGACTATTTTGTGTCGTTAGAGCTTAATATCGTGATAATAATTGAGATTACGAGTGTAGATTTTATTTGCTTTATTTTCATTTTTATTTTTGAAGTTCTCTAATCTTGGTGTTTCTTTTCTCAGGTTGTATGCGCACTCGTTCTAAAGGTCCACCTTTAGAACCCATCGATCCCGAGATCGAAGCATCCAACAGGAGGAGGAACGCCCAGAGGAGGTTGAACCAAAGGATCCGCGTATCTTCACCGGGTCATAGGCGTCCACCCTCCCTCGTTCAGAGAACTCCAGTACCTACTCTTTCTCCACCTCCGTCACCTATATAGTACGAGCATAATTCTCAACAATGAGAACCACAATGAGGATCATGTTATTCGTCAGCTCCATGAGCAGATGGCCAACATGCAGAGGCAGTTGGATGAGCAGAACGCGAGACCACTAATTCAGCCCGTGCAGAATCTGTATGCATATAGATGGGTTGCTAATCCACCAATCAATAATGCCGGGATTGCGGCCAACTAGCTTTGAGTTAAAGCCGGGATTGATAAACAGGGCAGAAGCACATGCATTTGGTGGAACAGGTTCGGAAGATGCCAACAAGCACTTGACCAAGTTCATACAAATCAGCAACACGGTGAAGGCTAATGGGGTCTCCGATGATCAGATTCGCCTCAGATTGTTCCCTTTTTCTTTGAAGGATGATGCCAGGGATTGGTACGATAACATGGATCCCAACTCGGTCGCAACTTGGGATGCAATGGTTGAGCTCTTCTTGGATAAATACTACCCACCGAGCGAGGCACTCAAGCGCCAAGCTGAAGTCATCTCTTATGCAATGCAGCCTTAGGAAAATATTCACGAGGCATGGAAGAGATTCAAATACCTGATGAAGAGATTCCCCAACCACGGGTTAAGCCCGGGGCAACAGATCGTAATTTTCCACAGGGGAGCCACCCCGAAGGCAATACGCGAGTTGAATATGAGCGCAAGAGGGTCACTCATTAGAGGTGATTGAGAGGGTAGCCTCCAACAATGATGGGTGGAAGAATGAGAGAAGCAAAACCTATAGGGTAGCGTCCGCATCGGATGTTGACAAGATGGACATGATGTCCAAGCAGCTGGATTTCTTGACTAGCAAGCTTGGTTTTATGGGAACCGAGCCATCCGGGCTCGAAAGCCGACAAGGGGTTGAAGATGTGAACTACATTCACTAAGGTGGAAATAATGGAAACTTCAACAACTACCACCCCAACCAAGGGGGTGGTAATTACAATCACTATGGGAACAAGGTGCATCCCAACTTGTCTTACGGGAATGCCAACAACGCTCTGCAGCCACCACCAGGATTCCAAGTGTCTAATGGCCAAGTCAAAGAGTTGAAGAAGGCCGAGCTCGAAGAAGTCTTGATGACTTTCATAAAACACACAAGCGAATGCATGACACAATCTAATCAGAGGCTTGATAAGGTAGAAGCTAATGTGGAAGGTTTGAACATACACATGAAGAGCATCGACACTCAACTCAGTCAGGTTTGCCAAGCTATGAGAACTCTACCCAAGCCGGGGCAATTTCCTGGTAATACAAGTATCGATCCCGTCAAACACAAAGAGTGCAAAGCCATCTGCGCGAGCATTCAACCCGATGAAGTGGAAGAAGGGATGGATAAAGAGACTGCAAAGGATAGTGATTTTGAGGAAGAAGAGAAACAACCTGAGCCACCTCGATTGGAGCCATATACTCCTAAGATACCGTTCCCGAGCCGGATCAAGAAGAAGATTGTGGATGAAAATTTTGAAAAATTGTTGGACATCTTCAGGAAGGTGAATGTGAATATCCCACTAGTAGAGGCTCTACAACAGATGCCTAAGTATGCAAAGTTCCTAAAAGACGTGATCTCCAAGAAGAAAAAGTGGGTGGAGTATGAAACTGTGAGCATGTCGGAAAATTGCAGTGCCATAATCCAGAAGAAATTGCCTGCAAAGCTCAAAGACCCTGGAAGTTTCAACATATCATGTGTTATTGGTGATGACAAACACACGAAGGCACTTTGTGATTTGGGGGAGAGCATCAACTTGATGCCCCTATCCTTCGTTAGGAAGATGAAAATCGGCACTCTCAAGCCGACTAGAATCACGCTCCAAATGGCCGATAGATCCGTCACCTATCCTGAAGGGATCATAGAAGATGTGTTAGTGCGGGTAAATGACTTTATATTTCCCGTTGATTTTGTCGTGCTTGACATGGAAGAAGATAGGAATGTGCCGCTTATCCTTGGTCGGCCATTCTTAGCGACATGGAAAGCATTGATTGATGTTTCAAGGGGAGAGCTTACCCTTCGCATGGGCACCAAACAACATATCTTGTCCATCTACAATGCCATGTGGAGTCCTAAGGTGGAAGAGCTTGCTATGAAGAAAGAGTGCAAAGTTGTGCACGTTGTAGAGGTTCAGAAGGCTCAAGTGGCGAAGCCCAAGGTCGAGAACATTTCCTTATCACAGTGTCTATTTGGCCCATGTGGTGGATCAACTCATTGAAAAGGAAGAAAAAGAGAGCCCAAGAAGACGAAGGAAAAGGAAGCAAGAATATCGATCACACCGAAAGTAGAGCTCAAATCAAATGATAACATGGTGAAGAAGACTTGGTGGAAGAAGAGGTTGTTGGCAAGAATGTACCTGGTTGAACACGAAGAAGAAGCCAACAATCCCATTGATATGGGAGTGAAATAATGAAAGTTGTGTGAAGACATCGAGCCAACGACGATAACCAAAGGCACTATAGGGGAGGTAACCCCTAGTAGGTAACTTTTAGATTATTTTCGATTTAGTTTGCCTATCATATAAGTCTCCCTTCTCCACCAACTTTTCAAACTTATTCTTTGCATAGTCTTGAATAAGTTTGGGGGGGTGATATGGTGGATAGTGAGCCTTATGAGGTATTTTACTGCTTTATTTTTGTTTCAAATTGATTAGTTGTCTTTTGTTGCTTTTATTTATGTTTTAGGGTAGATTTGTTTTGCTTTAGACCTCTGTGAGTTGTTTTGGTTTTGGTTGTTGTGGAATTGAATTTGAACTTGTTTGAATTTTGGTTTCTTGGGGTAAAGACTAGTTGTTAATGATAAAAACTTCATCCATCTTTTAAGCTATCATGGTTTTTGACTTAAGAGTTTGAGTAATAGGTGCATAAGTAACGAATTGCTTGTTTGCCTTGATTCATGCTATTACCCGAGTGAGATTTGAGCCAAAACTTCATTTTTTGTGTGAATTTTATCATATGCTTGTTGTTGTTTCTAGAACTTGCTCCTAATCATATTAAATCTACATAGTGAATGTGAATTTAGGAGATGACGTTAGGCATTCTTTGTTCTCCCCTTCACAAGTGTATATATTTTTGTCTTAATCCCTAGTTAGCCCTCCTAGCCTAAAAAGTGTCACAATGTCAAATAATTGTTTAAGTCACCGTCAAGAGTGATAAGCCTACAAACTTGGAAGCACATATGGGGAATTGTAAAAAATATAATAATAATGGAGGTATAAGCTAGAAGAAGTCTAGAGGAACAAAACAAAAAAAACCAATAAATTTGTAGAGGGTATAAGCTAGACGAAGTCTAGAAGAATTATTGGTTGGGTTTCTAAATAAGTGGAGACTAGATGAGAGGAAGAAGTTCGACAAAGTCTTACTTATCTGAGATTTGTATTGGGAAATGGTCTTTTGTTGGGAGTTTAGTATGTGGGTACTTGTGCTTCTTATACTTTTCAGCCATTTAATCCTAAATTTTCCCTACCGTCCAAAGAGCCACGTTACAACCTTAATAAGTCCTTTCTGATTTTAAATTCACTTTCACATTCTAGTAGAGAAGATGTTTGATTTTGAGCAAGCCTATGATAAACACTACTTGTATTTTGATTTGAGAGTATTATTTCTATACATACACTTTTGAGAGTGAGATACACATACACATATCTTGAGAGAAGCATGGATCCAAGGTGATATACGATTTAGTAGTAAAAGTGCACTTTTATTCCAAACTTGACTTGATAGAATTTGTATTGTGATATGCTCTTTTATTCCATACTCTTTAAAACAATGATGATGTCTAAACCCCTTTAAATCCAAGTCTTCTATTAGTTCTATTTTTTCATTGCTCGAGGACTAGCAATTATGTAAGTTCTGGGGGAGTTGGCATACTGGGATTTTACATGGTTTTAGAGGGTGGTTTTGTATATGAATTGATCATATTTTGTCTATTATTGGACGTGTTTATATCTCCTTCTCTATTATGTTGGTATGTTGACCATTTTGCTAAAAATGTGTAGAAAAAGGTATAAAATTATGTGGACGCTGCAGCAACCTTGGTTTGAGACAATATTTACTGGAGATTTTGAAGTCCAATCAGCCCCTAATTCATATCAATCTCTTCGTCTTTGAAAGAGTTTCACGTGAGTATCTTGAACGCCTCAATCGGAGTTCGGTAGAAGAAGTTATGGCCGTTACAAGAACACTGCGCTCTCCAGAAACTTACACGCGGCCGGGTGAATTATTACACTGTAAATTCACCCGGATGGGTACTGTAATTTTGCGCCGAAAGAGTCAGAAAGGGGTCAAAAAACTTCACGCGGCTGGGTGAATTTACAGTTTACAGTGTATTATTAATTCACGCGGCCGGGTGCACTGTTTTGGCGAATTAATTTGCAGAAAACACGATTTTTGAGAAAAGAAAAAGAGGAAAAAGGCTAGGGTTAAGAGGGATTCAACACCTACCGCCTCCATCACCCACACACGTGATGATACATTGATTCCATAGTTTTTATCGAATTAATTTTGTTCTTACCTTGCTCTTGTAGTTATTTGATTATTCTTGGGTTTCTTCATTTCAATTGCTTGATCACCACTTGATTGTGTAGGATTAATTAGATTAATCGGGAGATGAAATAATTAATCTGGAAATAAGAATAATTCACACCTTAATGCAATAAAACTCGGGAGATGAGTCAAGTTTTTGGCGCTGTTGCCGGGGACAATTTTGTGTCGTTAGAGCTTAATATCGTGATAATAATTGAGATTATTAGTCTAGATTTTATTTGCTTTATTTTTATTTTTATTTTTGAGTTCTCTAATCTTGGTGTTTCTTTTCTCAGGTTGTATGCGCACTCGTTCTAAAGGTCCACCTTTAGAACCCATCGATCCCGAGTCACTAGTCCGAAACCCGACCTTTTAGGGCTAGGGTTGAACTTTTATCTCTAATAATTTGTCCACATTTGATCCGGCACAGGTTTCAAAAAATGTGATAGAAAGTAGGTTGAAATTAATATTGGAATGTAGGTCCACTACCAAAAATAGTAAAAGTGAAAGGTGACAAATTTTTAGGGATAAATAATTGTCAGGTTTTCAGATACGGGGGAATAGCCCATATCCATTTTATTGTTTTTTCTCATTCTCTTTTACTTTATCATTTATGGGCTCCACCATCCATTAAACAATTTCAACTACTTTTTTTTTTTCATTCTCTTTTACTTTACCAACTGCACATTAAAATTTATGTCAACTCTGAATAACCTATTTCAACGGGACATAGACTCTAATTCATTCGTTTTATTAAGTTTTGAATTATTTTATTAGTTATATATTGATTACTCCCTCCGTCCCATAATAGATGTCTCACTTTCATTATTAATTTGTCCCAATAAAGATGTCACATTTCCATTTTTTGTAAAAGTTCTCACTCACATTATTATACAAATTATATTTTCTCTCTTTACTTAACACACAAAACAAAACCTCAAGTGTGACATCTTTTATGGGACGGAGGGAATACTATTTTATACCAAATCATTAGTACATTATAGTGACAGCTTAAATTTCAAGAATATATTTGTTAATTGATCCGGTTTAAACCAAAATTGTATGCATGTCCTAGGGATTATTATTTTTGTTGGGCTTCAACATGGTATTGAAAAAGGTATGTTCACTGCATTAGGCAGTTACAAAGTGTCATTCTTTCTAAAATTTCTCTAAGTCCACCCAATTTTTATGACAATTGAGACTTAAACGGAATATCACATGTATGTTGAAATTGTCAAAACATATCAGGAGAGAAGATTGCAGAATAATTGAGGAGAATAATTGATTGACTAGGATTGATTCAATTACACATTGTCCTAGAATAGATTGATTACGATTGATTGTATTTTCCATAGATAATTAGAGCAGGTTTATCCGGGCTTGAGACTCAGAAAAATATTATCACAGTCTCGAGTACCTTTCCGACCCTTTGAAGCCTGCAAAACACAAATAACCAGCAATATGTCAGATATTGAATTTGACACCCCTCACAAAAAACAACCAACTCATAACCGCTAGGCGATGCCGACAGGCGAGGTGCGCCTGGTAGAAAAGCTCAACGGGGACAATTATCCCCTATGGGCAAAACTGATGAGACGGGCCATTCGGGGGTAAGGTCTGGCATCTCACATATCTGGAGTTACAGACCCTCCCCAAACAACCGACCAAAGTTACAATTTATGGAAGCAACGAGACGATTGTTGTTTCAATTGGATCATAAACAACATCGATAGCAGCCTCGTCAATGAAGTCTCCCAGTACGAAACAACCTACGACTTATGGGAAAGTCTGGCAGCAACGTACGGAAGCGGCGCAGATCAATTCCAAATTTCAGACCTGCCCAGACAAGCTTACAGTATGAAACAAGGAAATCTGTCACCGGAGAACTTATGGCAAAAACTTCAAGATTTATGGATCTCTATTGATACTCGAGATCCAAACCCGATGAACACTCTGTCCAACATCGAAAAGTACAATTAAAATACTCAGAGAGACACAGATTGTATCAGTTCGTATGGGCATTAGATGATAGATATGATAAAATCAAAAGGGAGATCCTAAATATGAATCTAATAACAACAGCCAGAAAAGCTTACAGACTGGTAGACGAGAGTCTGTAAATGAAAAATTGCTGAATACAGAACCCCATGAGTCTGGAATCGTAGTAGGTCTTGCCGTGTTCGACAGAAATCGAACACCCAACGCACAAAATCACCAGCCACCGAGGAACCCTAATTACCGAAAGGAGGAAGACAAGAGCAAGTTGGTGTGCAGCCACTGCGGAGGTAAAAAGCATACAGAAGACATATGGTTTCACATTCACGGGTTCCCGGAGTGGTGGGAGGATATGAAGAAGGAGAGGCAAACCCGTAAGTCCAGCCGAAATAGTGGAGACGAAAGGGCTTCAGTCGCTGTTGCCATCGACCACGCCACCTACATCGAAAAATCGGTGAGCGGCAGCGGCGGAGGTAGCAGCGAGGGGCAAGCAGAGGAGAAGCCGACCATTGCATCTGTCTCCATGGTGAAAACGTGGTGAGAAGGTACAGTATCTCCGGTTAGGAACGCCATTGACGGCAGAAGACGGATGAAGAAGGCGCCTAGGGTTCCCACAAGCAAAGGTGAGACGGTGGGGATTTTACAAATTAGGGCAAAAATTGCCCTAAATACTCGCAATTCATCGAAACCCAAACCTACCCCACTAATAACCAAAAATCCACCAGCCCTAAATCCCGACCCCTCACATAATACACCCCACATTTCCCATAAATTCCCCACTGACCCCCATACCACATCAGTGTCCCAAATACATACCCCATAATTCTGCATTATTGCAGACTGGCCCCCACATCGCCAAAACCTTGCAAATTAACCCCCAGCCTTCCGAAAATGTTATATCCCAGGCATCTATCCCTTGTAAAAACTCCTTCGACGCCATGACATGTTCCTCTACATCCACATCAGGCCCGAAAGACCCCCATTGGATCTTTGACTGTGGAGCAACAGGTACAATATCATTTGAAGCCTCAGATTTTTTATCTATCTCCACTTCTAGAAAATCCTCTGTCCAAACTGCCAGTGGGGACCTAGCATGAGTTATGGTGGCAGGCACGATAAATATCTCGCTCACTCTATGTCTATCTAATTGCCTTTATGTTCCGTCATTGTCCCACAAACTTTTATCTATTAGTCATGTGACTAAGGAGCTTAACTGTAAATTAAATTGCTAATGCAACCTCAATTTTTGCATGTTGCATGATATCAAGACGGGGACGATAGGTGGGTGTGGCACTGAGCGACACAGAATGTATTATGTGTACGAGAGCCCAAAAGAGTGCTGTGATGATGCTGACTCCCGGACCGACAGGCATGCAGGCTTGGATGTGGCATCATTAGTTAGGGCACCCATCCCTGGGATATTTTCACCTACTTTTTCCTGAATTAGTTACTTCTATGAACTCTTTCAATTGTGATACTTGTGTATTGGCCAAAAACCATAGATATTCTTTCAAGTTGAACAATACTCAAATGAAATCTCCTTTTATTTTAGTACATTCTGATGTGTGGGGTCCTGCCACTATCCCTGGGGGACAAGATTTTCGGTACTTTGTGCTTTTTGTTGATGATTACTCTCGCATGACTTGGATCTATTTTAAAAAAAATAAAGCTGAAGTTTTTGATAAGTTCATTGATTTCTATAACCTTATTCAAACTTAGTATAATCACAGCATCCAAATCCTTATGTCCGACAATGGAGGGGGGGGGGGGGGGGGGAATTTGTCAATAATAAAATGTAAGCCTTTTTCAGGACAAAGGGATTAGTCAATCAAACTTCATGTGCATACGCTCGGTGCAAAATGGGGTAGCGGAGAGGAAAAACCGTTATATACTTGAAATTACCCAAGCCCTCTTAATTGAATCCAGAATACTAAAATCTTTTTGGCATGAAGCTATAGCCACCGCTGTATACCTTAGAAACTGCTTATCCACTAGAACCCTTAACTTCAAAACTCCTTTAGATATTTTTTCAAACCACTTCGAAATCCCCTCATCCTTATCTCTTGAACCAGGGTGTTTGGCTGTTCAGCCTTTGTTCAAATCCCAAAGCACGAGCGTTCCAAATTTGACATGTGTGCCCTTAAGTGTGTCTTTCTTTGCTATGGAAAAAATCAGAAAGTCTACATATGCTATGACCCGACAACTCGGCGGATGCACACCACCATGAATTGTGACTTTGTGGAGGGAGAATACTTCTACAGCCAATCTAGTAGTCAGATTGAGACTCAACCTTTAGACAAGAGTCCAAACGATGACCTCCTAGATTGGCTATTGGATATCAGCCCACAGGAAAACCACTTAGGGGGAGAACCACATCCAAGGGGAAACCAGACAGGGGAGAGAGTCCCAGCCAATCCCTGTCACAGACGTTGGTTGAAGTGGACTGGCGAGTAGTATGATATGTATGTGTGCAGGTGCAGATCAAATAAGTCCAGAGGATTTACTCAATCGCTAGGCCTAGCTAATCTTAAAACTATCTGAAAGTGTCGTTGGGATACTCTCAATCACTATCAAAACCTTAACCCATTTACTATTGGCTAGTACATGGTAGTAAGGATCGATCCCACTGAGATGGAGGTGTAAGCAAGTGTTCAGAGGATTTGGAAGGGGTTGGCTGCTGCCACGCAACTCATGGGTTAAGACTTGTTAAACTACTAGACTTATAGTAATTTAAAGGTAACTAACCTATCTATTAGACCTAGGGAACAGGAAAAGTACGTACGCGTGCATGACTAACGGAAATGAAATTTAACTAAAGAAATTCAATCACTAAACTACTAGGTCAGGTAACCAGAGTTCTGAAAACAGCTAAACAATACGTAAACATGCAGTGGGGACCATTTTCCCGAATTAGCTATGACGACAGAAAAGCTGCAGAAAGTAAACACGGCTACTGCCAGATCCGATTTCTTACTAACTTCTACCTTCATCTTCTTCAACGAGCTGAGTAAACAGAAACGTAAACAGAGCATCAAGCATGTGAAAATAGAGCAAACTTAAATCTGACTTCAAACATTACGATTAAGCACAAAATTACTAGATCTAAACTACTAGGCCGAGCAAAATAAGCAGACAACAGTAAACATCCATAACCATGCAAAATTCAGAACATTACGTCTCAGATTCACAACTCGGATCAACAATTCAACTCAGATCAACAAAAACCAACTCCGATACGTTAGATCCACACTCCTCAATTCAGATTCAACCGATTCAACTACAAATCAACTCCGAACAACCCGATCTAAACTCCAAATCAAATATCAATTGCGAAAAGCATCCAAATCAGTAAATTCCAATAATCAAACATTAGAATTAGTTGAAATGAAAACAACAACTTCCATAACTACTAAATTAAAGGTTCAACACAGAAATATCAAGTATTGATCTTCTAAAACGATGAAGTCTCAGCTCAAAATCATAGAAAATAACCAATTGTATCTTCTCCTTTCGTAAGGACGGTGTTACACCACGGAAACTAACTAGACCACCGCGAACTCCCAGAATTTACCCCATAGAAGCTAAGTGCGCAGAGAAATATGTGGAGTGAAGAGGAAGTGAGCTAAGAGCGAAAAATGAATGTGTGAGCTTAATGAATTATGCCTCTCTTCATGTTGTGTCTCTATTTATAGTTGAGGCTCGGACTTCTAGGGTACTCTCTATTTATAGTTGAGGCTCGGACTTCATGTTGTGTCTCTATTTATAGTTGAGGCCCACAGCTCAAAAGATGTTTTTCTACTCATAGCTGCTCCCGCCTAGAGATGTCAAATGAGTCGGGCCGACCCAGCCCAGGCCCAGTATGGTCTAGCCCAGGCCCGGCCAATCAATGAAATGAAGCGGGCCTAGGCTGGGCCGAGTAGATGAAACGGGCTCCAATTGGGCCTTTTTACAAAACCAGGACCGGCCCGTGCCCAGGCCCACACAAAGCCCGACCCAGGCCCAGGACCGGCCCGAGCCCAGAACCAGCCCAGGCCCGGCCCAGCCCAACATAATCTAACTTATTTACTTAGTTTTATTGTACTACTATATTTTTAGTTCTTTCCATGGACTTATTTAAGCATAACATAATAACATACTAATATCATATTCATATCTACTATATTAATATACCAATATCATATCCATATCTACTATATTAATTTACTATTAGACGTATGGTTAATATTTGTTGTATATGTTAAAGATATCTACAGATTTATTAATAACACTATGCAAAAATATTCAATTAATCAATTATTACTCAACTTAAATCAAAACTTATACTAATAAATTTGATTTTCATAATTATAGAGAATAGTTACTGACTATCTTCTTTTTAGATACCGAGGATCCTAGAATTGATTGTGGTATAATTGTTCTGATATGTATAATAAAAAGATTAGTTGTTAATAATTTATTTCTACCAAATATAGTTCCATAAATATAGTGATTGATTAGTTATCTATATTTATGAAAATTGTAATATGTATGTATATATAAATTATGCCTAAGTGGAGTAGTATATATGTATATGAGTCTACAATGAAGATTAGATATTATTTCATTCACATCCATCTCTATTAATATATTGTTAGATGTGTAACACCCCCTACTCGGCGTCGGCAGGCCGAATAGGTAATGTCACCCGTCAAGTATAGCAAATTCAAAATTTTCATTTTGAAAACCATTCAAAACCAAATACTTAAATGATTATTTAATATTTACATTTACAGCGGAAATAACTTAGTACAGAATTTAGTGCTAACATGCCACAACTAACGATTCGAAAGATCTATCTCTAATAGAGCTAAGTGATCCACCAAAGATGCAGCGCTGAGACAGAAATGAACAAATATCGACTGGTACTCTTCAATACCAACTAACCTGTAGCACAATCAACACTTAAGCCAAAATTCTCTTCAAGTAATAATCATACAACTAAAAAAATTCTAAAAAATCCTTATTATTGTTTTATTTACCAATTATCACCACCTCTATCATATTATTTTCATTTTATTAATTTCTAACATAATTTAAGCAGTATTTCCCCAATAACTATCCATGCCCAGAAACCAACAATGAGTAAGATCAATCCCAGAACATATGATCAACAGTCATCATCCTCTATCTCATGGGATTTATGGAATTTACCAGATTTATAATTATATATCACTTCGTAAACCAACAGGGTAGAATACAAAGTAAAATGCGTATCACAAATTATTATTTCACACACAAACACATATAGATCACAAACATTTTCACATAATCAAACACATATTGCCCCATTAAGTGCTTAGTGACAGACTAGGGTACACTAACCAGATCAGAAAAAAAATCAGAATCAGAATATCAGAATCAGATGCAAAAGCGGATTTTGTCCTCGAGAGGACTCCACACAGACCACCCATTTAGGGTGTAGACAGATAATCAGATATCAAGATATCAGACAGATCAGAACGATCCTCACTTCGATCGTCCAGAAGATGAGTGATCTCAGATTATGCAGCGCTGCAGTCCTATGACACGCCAATTGTACCCACATAATACACTCAAGCACGGGGCATAAACACAGTCAAATATACTTATTTTTGTATCAATACTTATATCCAACATAACACAAGACAAATCAGACCTCATCACATGTAATCATATTTGTATACATCTCATCATCATATATCATTTATCATATTCACCTTAATGCTCATTTCCACATTTATCTACAGTCACAATCATATTCTTCCATTTGCATATTATATTACCAAATCATTCAATCATCATATTCTCATATTTTGCTTCATAAGTCTTCTATCACATAATTACTCATAATTTACCAAGATAATATGTCATATAATAAGCACATTAAAGAACATAAGAGAATTAGGCCATTTAAGTGCTGAGCATGCTACCTGTCAGGCTTATGAGCATAATCCATTTGACCACCTTTACGTTCCAGTCACTTCACACCCTTTTCTCTTCCAATCCTTATCCCATCATTTTACCACCGTCCATAATCCTCCGCCTTATATTCTACTCATAAGCAACTCATATTAATTACATTCAATCTGTATGTTATCATTTGTAATATAAATTCACTATTTATCCATTTTCTCTCATTAAAACTTTCAAATAGAAACACCAAATATTCTTTTGCTATTCACAAGATACTATTTATGGGTTAATTTCATAAATTCCCTAATTATACCAAAAGACTCCAATTAATTCCCAGATTAATCACACACCTTATGTACATTATGATTTCAAGCACATATCAAATTCATATTCACACCACTATTCACAGAATGTATACACTTATGTACTAATTTCTAAAAATTACTAATCTTGCTTCGAAAGTTCTCAATAAGATACTTCAATATCTCTACTTAAACTATACCCTCATGATCAAAACTGCTAACTAAATTCGCTAATCTTATCAACCTAGTTTCCTCTTAATTTTGATCATTATGCTAAATAATAGCATCTCGACTCTAATCATCGCTTAAAAAAAACTCCATTGTTAAGCTTAATTCATCCCAATATTGACATATGTTAATTGTATTTAGAAATATGATTAACCAAAATCCTAAACTAGTAAGTTAGGCCTACTGACAAAATTTCAGAAGTATACTAAATCATCATAATAATTTTTAATAAAATCACTTTAGGCTTATTTTCCAATCTAGTGTCCAATTCTAAACAAATCCTAACCAATTATGGTGTCGATCACTACAGCCAGGAAGAACAAGTGAACCATTCTTCCATTTCCAACATAAAAACCTACTAAATCACCACCAACAAACCTCTATTGACCAATAGAATCAAAGGTTGAATTCATCTCCTATCTTAATCCCAAAAATCGCATATATACAATTCACAATTCCTAAGGTTTCATTAATTTATATGCTTCAGGAGTAAGCTAGGTCAATGTAATGTAATACCTTGATAAACCTGTCGATTGCATGAGTGATTAAACCGATCCGCAGATAAACTTGACAATTCGAGAAAAATTAGTTATGGAGGTTCAAGATAATGGAAGCTGTGGTTTATTTTGAGGGAGAAAAAAAAATATCGAGAGAGAGTGAGGGAGAGAAAGTTGCATTTGGTATTTTTAAAAAGTCTTATATTAACAAATGGTAAAAACCTATGACATGTGGCACTCTTTCATCACTTAAGAATTACTCAATTTCTCTAGACTAATCTAGATTAAGGTTTCAAGTTGAAGCTTATTTTCTCCTCATTACACGCCACTTTGATTGAGAAGAGGATAGTTAAATTATTTCATATACAATTCTTTAGTTATAGGCATCTAATTCAATATGTACCCAACATCTATTTAATTTCTTCTACTCTTCAATGTTACCTTTGTATTAATCCCAATACTAAATTTCCTCGTACACAAACAAAACTCAATATAATATTTCAAAATCTCAATTCTCATAACATTATAAACTTACAATAATTATGAATTTTATTTTATTTTTTACTTTTTTCTTCAAATTTTTCAATTGAAATAACAAATTCCGTCTAGGGTCGGTCACTTTTGGGATGTTACAACCACTATTTTCAATAGCGAATTATTCGGCAAGAGTCTTGATTCTCCAGTTTCCTAATCGGAAAATCAATTTCCGACTAAGGGCTTTTTTTTTTGGGTGTTACAAGATGCATGCTTATTTTATATTTGTTAGATAATCATAAATTTTATTAATGATATTATGCAAAAATAATCAATTAATTTAATTAGTCAACCTATTAAAACTTATAACAAGTTTGATTTCCATAATTACATTTGATTTGCATAATTATAAATATTAATGGTTAATTGATTTGCATAATTATAGATTTTAGTAGATAATTGATTTCTCTCAATTCAAAATCGTTCCATAATTATAATATGTTATGATAACTAATTTTATGGAATTATATTACATTTATGCGTTTGGAATATATTAAATTGAAGCATAATCTTGATTAAACTATGTACTTTTTATATAGATTAATTAATGTTAAGTGTGCACAATGAAAATTTTGACTTGGCCCAGCGCAGGCCCGGCCCGGCCCGGCCCAGCTCGGCCCACTTACCAACTGGGCCCGGGCTCAGACTGGGCCCATTATTTAGATCAAATCCCAGGCCCAGCCCGGACCGCCACCGACATGGGCCTGGCCCGGGCTGGGCTTAAAAGTCGCTGGGCCAGGCCGGCCCGGCCCAGTTAACACCTCTACTCCCGCCTTTGCTCCTGTAATCCCCTGGGTCCGGTTGCAAGCTGGCTTCTTCACTCCATTTTCTTCGGTTTCCTCTGCCTTGTAGATTTTTCATCCGTTCCCTTGGCCTAGTAGATTCTCTACCCACCTAAACTTTTAAACGTGTGTTAGTTCATTAAAATCACATAATTTAACCCCATAACCGATGCATGAAATGAGCCTTATCATTGGTCCAACAGAGGAAGTTAGCAGCACCGCCGGGCCGTCAAGCCCTGTGATACAGAACGAACAGCAAGGTGACGTCGTCCAACCATTATCCCCTTCTTTGATTCCTGATGTAAACAGTTCAGATTTTCATAAAACCTTCACAACAGACTTATATTGATAGGAACAATAATGAAGAATGTGGAACAAGTGGAAGAAATGAGGTTACTGGAGAACCATATGAATTACCTCCCAGGAGTACAAGAGGGATCTCTCCTCGAAGTTAATTTATTATAGATAAATAGCTTTCTGAGGATGATATAGGTTAGTAGCTGCGTGGTTATTACTGTGGTTAAAGGTCCAAAGTTAAATCTCACCAACACTCAAAATGGAGTAGGCATAAGAATTGCAAAGTTTTAATTTATCTTTTTGTGTGGTTTTCAGAAATTTACGAAGTTTGATACTCACTAGATTGGAAAGGGAGAAAGGCAAAATATGCAGTATCAAATATTGCTCAAGGTCATCTATCATAAATGGCTCTGCCATTCGAAGCTGCCCTATATGAGGAGGAAAAAATCCCACTATCATTTGAAGAGGCTAGAAAGCACAAACATTGGAGAGAAGCCAAAAAGGAGATTGATGCCCTTGTAAAAAATGGCACATGGGAGAAACGCACATTGCGCAAAGGAAAGAAGCCAGTTGGATGTCGATGGATATTCACAATAAAAAGAAGAGCAGATGGTTCAATCGAGAGATACAAGGCGTGACTTGTGGCGAAAGGATACACGCAAGTGTATGGAGTTGATTATGAAGAAACATTCTCCCCAGTTGCTAAGATGGAAATTGTGCGAGCCCTACTATATGTAGCAGTGTGCAAAGATTGGCCTCTACACCAGTTCGATGTCACAAATGCATTACTCCATGGAGATTTGGAAAGCAATAAGGAGGTTTACATAGAAGTTCCCCTAGGATTCTCGGAAGAGTATGGAGAAGGAGAAATCTATCGACTACGGAAGACATTGTATGGGTTAAAGCAGTCTCCGCAAATTTGGTTCAGAAGATTTTGCTAGGCAATGACTAAATATGGATTCAAGCAAAGCCATTCTGACCACATACTCTTCACAAAAAGGAGAGACAACAAGGTAACATGTCTGATTATTTACGTTGATGACATGATTATTACTGGAGACGATGTGAAAGAAATTCAGAGTTTGAAGGAGAACTTGTTCAAATTCATCTAGGAGCACTGAAATACTTCTTGGGAATAGAAGTGTTGAGATCCAAACACGGAATATTCCTAAGACAAAGGAAGTACGTACTAGACTTGCTGGCAGAAACTGGTCTCCTTGAATGCAAACCTGCAGACACTCCAATGATTCCCAACCATGGCCTGAAACTGGAAGAAGGAGTCGATCTCGCAGAGAGGGAAAGATATCTACAACTTGTTGCAAAACTTATCTATCTTTCACACACCAGACCCGACATCTCATATGCAGTGGGCATAGTGAGTCAGTTCATGCATCGACCTCAAGCTAATCATATGGAGGCCGCTTTGAGGATTGTATGATACCTGAAGGGTACTGTAGGCTATGGAGTATTCCTAGCAAAGAGATAAGACTTAGAGGTCGATGGATACACCGATGCTGACTGGTCGAGCAATCCAGTGGATAGGAAATCAACGGGAGGATACTTCACCTTTATCGGGGGCAACCTAGTTACTTGGAGGAGTAAGAAACAAAAGGTTGTAGCTCTGTCAAGCGCTGAAGCTTAGTTCCAAGGAATGAAAAGCAGACTCATGGAAATCCTATGGCTAAGAAGATTGCTCAAACAAATTGGCTTTCCAATTACTCAGAAGAGCCAATTGTTCTGCGACAACAAGGCGGCCATTAGTATTTCGGAAAATCTAGTGCAACAAGACAAAACGAAGCACGTGGAGGTTGATCGGCACTTTATCAAAGAAAAGCTTGAAGGAGGCATCATTGAATTCCCCTTTGTCCGATCTGAGGAACAACTCGCGGATATACTAATCAAAGCAGTTCACCCAAAGGTCTTCAAAGAAATGCTAGGCAAGTTAAGCATCGAGATTACATTGCTCAACTTGAAGGGGAGTGTAAAAACATATTAAGAGGAGAGAACATTGCAGAATAATGAGGAGAATAATTGATTGACTAAGATTGATTCAATTACATATTGTCCTAGAATAGATTGATTACAATTGATTGTATTTTTCATAGATAGGAAAATTCACACCCATATATTGAGGTGCTAAATTACATTGCGAATTATCAAAAAGAAATATAAAACATCTTCTACTCCCAAAGCTCTCTCAACTATGCATTACTGATACGATCATGGAAGCCGTGCGTCAAGGATTTCAACTACAGTTGGATTCAACTGGAAATCGTCCTATTTAGATGACATCCGAAAGCTATGAAACTACCACCATTGTCTTTGTCTTGGAAATAAGGGAGTTATGGCGGTTTTACGGAAGTCGCGCAGAGAAGGCCGGGAGCTTCGGGAAAAACGCCCGACCGGGCGTTTCGCTTGTGAAAATCACCCAGGGACAGGGAAAACGCCCGGGCCGGGCATTTTGGCATGTGAAAAACGCCCGACCGGGCGATTATGCCGATTTTTTAGATTTTGTGGGCCAACTTTCTATTTTTGGACCCATAGTATAAATACCTCTTGATGTCATTTCTTTTCTTTAGGTTTTTGCTGAATTATATGCTTGAGAGCTTTGTTTCCTCTTGGAGAGGGTTTCTATCCAATTCCTAGATTTAGGTTGCTTGAATCCATCAATTGCTAGTTCAAGCATGGATCAAGTAGAGGAATGCTTTGAGGTTTGTGGTTCCCTTGAAGATCTAGCCATGGATGCATGTTAGTATGTTGTAAGTGTCTTAGCTTGCTTCATCAATGACTATGTATCACAATTTCCACTCTATCCAATGTTACTTCTTGTTTTGATCATCTTAGTTTCCTAAATTCTTGTTGGGTAGCCATTATTGATACAATAGAAAATCTACTTCACAAAAATATTAGATCAATCACCTACAAATTGGGTAAATCCTTGGGAAATGGATCACAAAAATGATGTGGATCCATGTATTTTGTGATCCATTTCCCAAGGATTTACCCAATTTGTAGGTGATTGATCTAATATTTTTGTGAAGTAGATTTTCTATTGTATCAATAATGGCAACCCAACAAGAATTTAGGAAACTAAGATGATCAAAACAAGAAGTAACATTGGATAGAGTGGAAATTGTGATACATAGTCATTGATGAGGCAAGCTAAGACACTTACAACATACTAACATGCATCCATGGCTAGATCTTCAAGGGAACCACAAACCTCAAAGCATACCTCTACTTGATCCATGCTTGAACTAGCAATTGATGGATTCAAGCAACCTAAATCTAGGAATTGGATAGAAACCCTCTCCAAGAGGAAACAAAGCTCTCAAGCATATAATTCAGCAAAAACCTAAAGAAAAGAAATGACATCAAGAGGTATTTATACTATGGGTCCAAAAATAGAAAGTTGGCCCACAAAATCTAAAAATCGGCATAATCGCCCGGTCGGGCGTTTTTCACATGCCAAAATGCCCGGCCCGGGCGTTTTCCCTGTCACCGGGCGATTTTCACAAGCGAAACGCCCGGTCGGGCGTTTTTCCCGAAGCTCCCGGCCTTCTCTGCGCGACTTCCGTAAAACCGCCATAACTCCCTCATTCGGACTCCGATTGGGATGTGCAAGATACCCACGCGAAGCTGTTTCCAAGACGAAGACAATGGTGGTAGTTTCATAGCTTTCGGATGTCATCTCAATAGGACGATTTCCAGTTGAATCCAACTGTAGTTGAAATCCTTGACGCACGGCTTCCATGATCGTATCATCCTCCCCTTCTTGGAAAGGATTTGTCCCCCAATCAACCCATGGCTCACGCCGAAATGAAGACCCTTGACGTCTAGCACTCGTGGTCATATCATCCTCCCCTCCTTGGAAATGATTTTTCCTCAAATCCGGATTTCATACACCTATGGAATGGAAAAAGAGCAAATCAAATATGAAAGTATGATGAAAAGGATTAAGACCACTAACTGCTCTAAGTAATAAACATGAGAGCACGAATTAATGATTCCTTTCATGTCCAAATCCCTCCCATAA
>NC_062970.1:23957616-23999192 GCF_023119035.1 Salvia hispanica | reverse complement strand
ATCATCACCAAGAATTCTACAAGAAATGTTTAGCTACTCATGTTCCTCAAAAATACCATGTTTGAAATAAAGAATTCAATGAAAGACATAAGAGATGGATACTAAGAACTCCTGTGGAATGAATCTAGGAATGAAGTCTTCAATCTTCCGATATAGAGTCTTCAATCTTCCGATCTAGAGTCTTCAATTCTCTCTCTTAAAGTGTTCTTGGGGGTGTGTGTGGGTGATGGAGGCGGTAGGTGTTGAATCCCTCTTAACCCTAGCCTTTTTCCTCTTTTTCTTTTCTCAAAAATCGTGTTTTCTGCAAATTAATTCGCCAAAACAGTGCACCCGGCCGCGTGAATTAATAATACACTGTAAACTGTAAATTCACCCAGCCGCGTGAAGTTTTTTGACCCCTTTCTGACTCTTTCGGCGCAAAATTACAGTACCCATCCGGGTGAATTTACAGTGTAATAATTCACCCGGCCGCGTGTAAGTTTCTGGAGAGCGCAGTGTTCTTGTAACGGCCATAACTTCTTCTACCGAACTCCGATTGAGGCGTTCAAGATACTCACGTGAAACTCTTTCAAAGACGAAGAGATTGATATGAATTAGAGGCTGATTGGACTTCAAAATCTCCAGTAACCATTGTCTCAAACCAAGGCTGTTGCAACTCCACATAATTTTATACCTTTTTCTACACATTCTTAACAAAATGGTCAACATACCAACATAATAGAGAAGGAGATATAAACACGTCCAATAATAGACAAAATATGATCAATTCATACAAAACCACCCTCTAAAACCATGTAAAATCCAAGTATGCCAACTCCCCCAAACTTACATAATTGCTAGTCCTCGAGCAATGAAAAAATAGAACTAATAGAAGACTTGGATTTAAAGGGGTTTAGACATCATCATTGTTTTAAAGAGTATGGAATAAAAGAGCATATCACAATACAAATTCTATCAAGTCAAGTTTGGAATAAAAGTGCACTTTTACTACTAAATCGTATATCACCTTGGATCCATGCTTCTCTCAAGATATGTGTATGTGTATCTCACTCTAAAAAGTGTATGTATAGAAATAATACTCTCAAATCAAAATACAAGTAGTGTTTATCATAGGCTTGCTCAAAATCAAACATCTTCTCTACTAGAATGTGAAAGTGAATTTAAAATCAGAAAGGACTTATTAAGGTTGTAACGTGGCTCTTTGGACGGTAGGGAAAATTTAGGCTTAAGTGGCTGAAAAGTATAAGAAGCACAAGTACCCACATACTAAACTCCCAACAAAAGACCATTTCCCAATACAAATCTCAGATAAGTAAGACTTTGTCGAACTTCTTCCTCTCATCTAGTCTCCACTTATTTAGAAACCCAACCAATAATTCTTCTAGACTTCGTCTAGCTTATACCCTCTACAAATTTATTGGTTTTTTTTGTTTTGTTCCTCTAGACTTCTTCTAGCTTATACCTCCATTATTATTATATTTTTTACAATTCCCCATATGTGCTTCCAAGTTTGTAGGCTTATCACTCTTGACGGTGACTTAAACAATTATTTGACATTGTGACACTTTTTAGGCTAGGAGGGCTAACTAGGGATTAAGACAAAAAATATATACACTTGTGAAGGGAAGAACAAAGAATGCCTAACGTCATCTCCTAAATTCACATTCACTATGTAGATTTAATATGATTAGGAGCAAGTTCTAGAAACAACAACAAGCATATGATAAAATCACACAAAAATGAAGTTTTGGCTCAAATCTCACTCGGGTAATAGCATGAATCAAGGCAAACAAGCAATTCGTTACTTATGCACCTATTACTCAAATTCTTAAGTCAAAAACCATGATAACTTAACAGATGGATGAAGTTTTTATCATTAACAACTAGTCTTTAACCCAAGAAATTAAAATTCAAACAAGTTCAAATTCAATTCCACAACAACCAAAACCAAAACAACTCACAGAGGTCTAAAGCAAAACAAATCTACCCTAAAACATAAATAAAAGCAACAAAAGACATCTAATCAATTTGAAACAAAAATAAAGCAGTAAAATACCTCATAAGGCTCACTATCCACCATATCACCCCCCAAACTTATTCAAGACTATGCAAAGAATAAGTTTGAAAAGTTGGTGGAGAAGGGTGACTTATATGATAGGCAAACTAAATCGAAAATAATCTAAAAGTTACCTACTAGGGGTTACCTCCCCTATAGTGCCTTTGGTTATCGTCGTTGGCTCGATGTCTTCACACAACTTTCATTATTTCACTCCCGCATCAATGGGATTGTTGGCTTCTCCTTCGTGTTCAAGCAGGTACATTCTTGCCACCCTCTTCTTCCACCAGGTCTTCTTCACCAAGTTATCATTTGATTTGAGCTCTACTTACGGTGTGATCGATATTCCTGCTTCCTTTTCCTTCGCCTTCTTGGGCTCTCTCTGTCTTCCTTTGCAATGAGTTGATCCACCACATGGGCCAAATAAACACTGTGATAAGGAAATGTTCTCGACCTTGGGCTTTGCCACTTGAGCCTTCTGAATCTCTACAACGTGCACAACTTTGCACTCTTTCTTCATAGAAATCTCTTCCACCTCAGAACTCTTCATGGCATTGTAAACGGACAAGATATGGTGTTTGGTTCCCATGCGGATGGTAAGCTCTCCCCTTGACACATCGATCAACGCTTTCCCCGTCGCTAAGAAAGGCCGACCAAGGATAAGCGGCACATTCTTATATTCTTCCATGTCAAGCACAACAAAATCAACGGGAAATATAAAGTCATTTACCCGCACCAACACATCTTCAATGATTCCTTCAGGATAGGTGACGGATCTATCGGTCATTTGGAGCGTGATTCTAGTCGGCTTGAGAGTACCGATTTTTATCTTCCTAAAGAAGGATAGGGGCATCAAGTTGATGCTCGCCCCCAAATCACAAAGTGCCTTCGTGTGTTTGTCATCACCAATAACACATGATATGTTGAAACTTCCAGGGTCTTTGAGCTTTGCAGGAAATTTCTTCTAGATTATGGCACTGCAATTTTTCGACATGCTCACAGTTTCATACGCCACCCACTTTTTCTTCTTGGAGATCACGTCTTTTAGGAACTTTGCATACTTAGACATCTTTTGTAGAGCCTTTACTAGTGGGATATTCACATTCACCTTCCTGAAGATGTCCAACAATTTTTCAAAATTTTCATCCACAGTCTTCTTCTTGATCTGGCTCGGGAACGGTATCTTAGGAGTATATGGCTCCAATTGAGGTGGCTCAGGTTGTTTCTCTTCATCCTCACAAGCACTATAATCTGCAGTCTCTTTATCCATCCTTTCTTCCACTTCATCGGGTTGAATGCTCGCGCAGATGGCTTTGCACTCTTTATGTTTGACGGGATCGATACTTGTATTACCAGGAAATTACCCCGGGTTGGGTAGAGTTCCCATAGCTTGGAAAATCTGACTGAATTGAGTGTCGATGCTCTTCATGTGTATGTTCAAACCTTCCACATTAGCTTCTACCTTATCCAGCCTCTGATTAGATTGTGTCATGCATTCGCCTGTGTGTTTTATGAAAGTCATCAAGACTTCTTCGAGCTCGGCCTTCTTTAACTCTTTTACCTGGCCATTAGACACTTGGAATCCTGGTGGTGGCTGCAGAGTGTTGTTGGCATTCCCGTAAGACAAGTTGGGATGCACCTTGTTCCCATAGTGGTTGTAATTACCACCCCCTTGGTTGGGGCGGTAATTGTTGAAGTTTCCATTATTGCCACCTTGGTGAATGTAGTTCACATCTTCAACCCCTTGTCGGCTTTCAAGCCCGGATGGCTCTGTTCCCATAAAACCAAGCTTGCTAGTTAAGAAGTCCAGTTGCTTGGACATCATGTCCATCCTATCAAAATCAGATGCGGATGCCACCATGTAGGATTTGCTTCTCTCATTCTTCCACCCATCATCGTTGGAGGTCATTCTCTCAATCACCTCTAATGCATCGTCTTCTCCCAACTTAAGGAGTGACCCTCCTGCACTCATATTCAACTCGCGTATTGCCACTGGAGTGGCTCCCCTGTGGAAAGTTACGATCTGTTGCCTCGAGCTTAACCCGTGGTCAGGGCATCTCTTCATCAGGTATTTGAACCTCTTCCATGCCTCTTGAATATTTTCCTGAGGCTACATTGCATAATAGATGACTTCAGCTTGGCGCTTGAGTGCCTCGTTAGGTGGGTAATATTTATCCAAGAAAAGCTCAACCATCGCATCCCAAGTAGCGACCGAGTTAGGATCCATGTTATCGTACCAATCCCTGGCATCATCCTTCAAAGAGAAGGGGAATAATCTGAGGCGAATCTTATCATTGGAGACCCCATTAGCCTTCCCTGTGTTGCTGATTTGTATGAACTTGGTCAAGTGCCTGTTGGCATCTTCCGAACCTGTTCCACCAAATACATGTGCTTCTGCCCTGTTTATCAATCCCGACTTTAATTCAAAGTTGTTGGCCGCAATCCCGGCATTATTGATTGGTGGATTAGCAACCCGTCTATATGCATACAGATTCTGCACGGGCTGAACTGGTGGTCTCGCGTTCTGCTCATCCAACTGCCTCTGCATGTTGGCCATCTGCTCACGGAGTAGACGAATAACAGGATCCTCATTGTTGTTATTCTCATTGTGGTTCTCCCCCTCGTTCTCCATTAGGATTGGAGAATTATGCTCGTACTGTATAGGTGACGGAGGTGGAGAAGGAGTAGGTAATAGAGTTCTCTGAACGGGGGAGGGTAGACGCCTATGACCCGGTGAAGATACGGGGATCCTCTGGTTCAACCTCCTCTGAGCTTTCCTCCTCCTGTTGGATGCTTCGATCTCGGGATCGATGGGTTCTAAAGGTGGTCCTTTAGAACGAGTGCGCATACAACCTGAGAAAAGAAACACCAAGAATAAAAATAAAAATAAGAATAAAAATAAAAATAAGAATAAAAATAAAAATAAAGCAAATAAAATCTAGACTAATAATCTCAATTATTATCACGATATTAAGCTCTAACGACACAAAATTGTCCCCGGCAATAGCGCCAAAAACTTGACTCATCTCCCGAGTTTTATTGCATTAAGGTGTGAATTATTCTTATTTCCAGATTAATTATTTCATCTCCCGATTAATCTAATTAATCCTACACAATCAAGTGGTGATCAAGCAATTGAAAGGAATAAACCCAAGAATAATCAAATAACTACAAGAGCAAGGTAAGAACAAAATTAATTGGATAAAAACTATGGAATCAATGTATCATCACCAAGAATTCTACAAGAAATGTTTAGCTACTCATGTTCTTCACAAATACCATGTTTGAAACAAAGAATTCAACGAAACACATAAGAGATGGATACTAAGAACTCATGTGGAATGAATCTAGGAATGAAGTCTTCAATCTTCAATTCTCTCTCTCAAAGTGTTCTTGGGGGTGTGTGTGAGTGATGGAGGCGGTAGGTGTTGAATCCCTCTTAACCCTAGCCTTTTTCCTCTTTTTCTTTTCTCAAAAATCGTGTTTTCTGCAAAATAATTCGCCAAAACAGTGCACCCGGCCGCGTGAATTAATACACTATAAACTGTAAATTCACCCGGCCGCGTGAAGATTTTTCTACACATTCTTAACAAAATAGTCAACATACCACCCTCTAAAACCATGTAAAATCCAAGTATGTCAACTAGCCCAAGTGGTTAATCGGGTTGCTACCGATTAAATTAACATGCAATCAATTCAAAAATAATGATGAAAATTAGTTATATTTATAAAATGTAAAATATTTAATTATGATAAAAAATATTTGAGATATATACTTAAACTCAAAAATAAAAATGATTAAATACTACTCCCCTCGTTCCACAGTAGTAGGAACATTTCTTTTCGGCAAGGAGATTAAGAAAAAAGTGTGTAATGTATTAAATAAAAGGGTGAACTACATAAATGATACCTGATCTTTCACTTTCGCACATAAATGGTACCTGATCTTTATTTTATATCGTTTTTAGTACCTTGTGACAAAAATAACCCTAGGTACCAAACATGTGATTTTTTTGTTATGGAGGATAATTTTGGAAATTTCAATTAAATAGTACCAAACATGAAATTATTTTTTCTTCCTTTCTTATTTCTTTTATTTTTCTTCTTTAGTTTTTTCTTCTTTCTTTTTTCTTTATTTTCTTCTTTCTTTTTAGTATTTTATCTTCCTTTCTTCCTTCTTTTTTTCTCTTTATTTTATGTTTCTTCTTCTTCTTTTTGCTTTTATCTTCTTTTTCTTCATTTTTTTAGTTTTTTTATATTCATAATATAAATCAAAAACAAAATATCTAATTAAATTAATTATTTAAAGTAATCAAATCAATTGAATATTTTTTATTAAATTACTTTATACTCATTTTAAGGTTGAGACACCTAACTAAAAATATTCAACTCTTTATATTATTATGAATACAATTCACAATAATAATAATAATAATAATAATAATAATAATAATAATTATTATTATTATTATTATTATTATTATTATTATTATTATTATTATTATTATTACATAATATTATATGATTCATAATTTATATAATTATACTATAATTATTTATTAATTACTACTAGTTTTTAGTATTATAACAATAATAATATTATAAATATAAATGTAACTATAATTATAATTAACTATATTTTAATGATATTAAAAAATAAATTAATTATTAATTTATAACATCAATATAATAATATTAATATTGATTAATAATAATAGTATAAAGAGTGAGGATAATGAGAGAAGATATTATAATATCACTATTGGTACTAATTTTATGTATGCCCAAAATATCCTCTATGACATAAATGGGAATATCAATATTATGCCTTGAAGAGGACTCGAACCTCCACGCTCTTTAGCACGAGATTTTGAGTCTCGCGTGTTTGGAGGGCATTTTAGGAAGAAAATTGCAACAGGTAAACATGTGATTAATAGGTACCAAAAATGATATAAAATAAAGATTAGGTAGCATTTACGTGCGAAAGTGAAAGATCAAGTACCATTTATGTAGTTCACTCTAAATAAAATAATAATAAAGTATGAGAGTGGAAAAAGTAGAGAGAAGAAAGTAAGAGAGAGAGAAAAGTAAGTGGGAAGAAATGTGTTGACTTTTACTAAAAAGAAAAATGACTCTACTACTATGGAACGTACCAAAATGAAAAAATGACTCTACTACTATGGAACGGAGGGAGTAATATTTGAGATTTGTGCAAAACAAAACATAAATTTAAACATTTTAAAGCATGTTATAGAAATTTAAATATATTTTTAATGATTTTGATGTTTCTAATTTATTTATCTATTCATATTAATAAAAATTTAATACAATATATAATTTGTATATTTAATATAAAAAAATTTAATATAATATATATTTTGTATATTTAATATAAAATTGAAAGTTATTTTTTAGTTATTTATATTATAAAAATAGTCAATGAAGTATCAAATTAAGTGTCAAACAAATAGAACAATAAAATTTTATCAGATTTTCGTATCTGACACCAACAAGTTGCGAATTAATTAGATGCGGGCTAATCGAATTATAATTTATCGGACTAGAAATTTTCAATCCTAACTCAATAAATTTGGCATACTATATTAGGATAGGCTCACAGGTTGCGGGCATTAATATCCTAGTAGCAAAGCAATTTTAACACACAAGGGAAAGTAGCATTATCAATGCTCATTAAATGCAGAGAGCAACCGACGTTGAACATTTATGTTGGTACAGTTCGATAGCATGGTCGAATTTAGAGTACAGCAACTATTCAAAAATTAATGTTAAAATTGACCCATTTTGGTAAATTGAGAAAAATTTATACTCCCTCCGTTTTATAAACGTTTGAAACGATACGAGTTTTAATACTCCCTCTGTCCCATTAGAAATGCAACGTTTTCCTTTTTGGGTTGTCCCACTAAAAATGAAACGTTTCATAAAATAGAAATATCACTCTCTCTACTTTTCCCTCTCTCTTACTTTACTCTCTCTTCATTAACTCACAAAACAATACTTGCATAAAATTCTGTGCCGGAAACCAAATGTTTCATATTTATTGGGACGGATGGAGTACACAATTTGGTCAAGTAAGAGAAAGTGAGAGAAAAATTGGTAAAGTAAGAGAGATGGAAAGAAAATTTGGTAAAATAAGAGAGATGGAGAAAAAAAAAATAATGGAATAAATGTTAATAAATTATGGGGTCCACTTTATTAGTGGTATAAGTGATAAATAAATTAATGTATATGGGTGTAAAGATTTCCTAAAATAAAAAGTTTGAAAGTTGTTATTTCTAAGGAACAGACTAAATTGGAAAAAGTTGTTATTTTTAAAATACAGAGGGAGTATACTACTATTAAATCAGTATATTAACATGAAAAATTGAACATTAATACAACTTATCCTTATATTATCATGAAAAATTTCTAACACGTCTTATATTCTAAAATTTTGATTAATTGCAAATGTTAAAATAAATTAATAATTTGATAATTTATAAATGAATTTTATAACTTATATACAAAATTTAAATTTGGTAAAAATTTAGAAATTTATTGAAATCGCTTTATTAAAATCAAATGATGAGGTTTCTAAGTTGTTGCAAACATTCATATACTGGTACAGTTCGACATAGTACTACATTACTTCTATTCGTAATTAAAGTTTTTACTAATCTCATATATTACCTATAAAATCAATCTTTATTTAACTTCCAATAATTAGTGATTTTCCTAATTCTTTATATGCTCAATTTTCAATAGTCTCCATTTTCTTGATATTTGAACATGTACGATAATACCATTTTTTCAAAATTTATTTAATAATTCATATATTTTTCCTGTTTCTTTATCGTTGAAGGACTTCTCTTTGGTACGAAGTTTAAGGATTTGATGGTTAGTGTATTAAAGTAGATAGGTAATTAGGTAGATAAAAAGCAACAAAGAGAATAAAGTACGTAAAAGAATAATTAAGAGAACATAGTGAGTTAAATATTATTTACTCACTTTGTTCCGCCATTGGTTAATAGTTTTTTCATTTTGAGAAGTTCCATTATAGTTGAGTCATTTTCCAATATGGTAATGATTAATTAATTTTTCTTTTTTCTCTCTTACTTTATTATCTCTACTTTATACACTTTTCTGTTTTATTCTCTCTACTTTTTCCGTTCGCTTACTTTTGTCTTTAACTCCATGCCAAACAAACGCATCAACTATAGCGGCACAAAAGGAGTATCATACGTAAAAATGATTCAACTATAAAGAAACTTCACGAAATAGAAAAATGACTCGACTATAAAAAAAGTTGAGAGAATACATTATTTACTCAATATTTCACCTCATTTGTATCCGACAGTAGATTTTTCAATCTTAAAAGATTTATATTCTACATTATTTGTTATAACTAACCACATTTTTTAGTGTAAAGCTTGAGAATTCTAGTCGTCGTAACTTAATGCTTAATAGAAAACTCAACTTCACCCCACTTTAATACTACAAATATATTAGTTTTAAAAAATTATAAAATTGTTTAGGAGGGTTGGCTAAACGAGTTATCTCGAAACTCGAAATTTTAATGTTATAGTTGGCACTTTATAGCCCAAAAAATTTATACTTTCAAATGACTTATAATCGAGTAGTTCAACAACCCGAATGAATTGGCCCAAGCCTAAACAGGTTGAGCCGAATTACATTCCTAGTGGTAATTTCCTACCCCTCCGTTTTCCAACTCTAGATCCGCCACTAGTTGCACAACATGAAACAATTCATAGATAATTTTGTGAATTCACTTCCTTTCCGGAAATTTCAATACTCCATCCGTCCCACTTTAGAAGTCCCGGTTAAGTTCGGCACGGGTATTAAGAAATGTAAAGGAAAGTTGGTGAAAAAATATAGTGGAATGTGGGTCCTACTTTTTTATATTAGTTTTATAATAAAATGTGAATAGAAAAATATTAGTGGAATGTAGAGCCTAATACCATTTATGGAATATTTCCACCGGGACTCCTAAAGTGGGATACCCAAAAATGGTAAACTGGGACTCCTAAAGTGGGATGGAGGGAGTAATATATTCCCTCCGTTTCTTATTAATTGACACTGTTTGATTTAGCATGAGTGTTATGAAATGTAGTGGAAAATGAGTGGACAATGTTAGTAGAATATGAGTCCTATCTTTATAAATTATTTTTAAAATTAAATGTGATTGAAATGAAGTAATGAAATATTTATCGATTACAATTAATGAGAGACAATCGGACAGAGGGATCATCTAAATAGCACACGGGATGATTTGTGTTCACTTCTTTACTTATAAATGGCACATGGAATGCATACAAAACCTCAAACTAGACCAAATTACACTTGAAATAAAACATAAAAGTATTGAAACGGTGAAGATGAAGATGGAGATGAAGGTGAAGGAGTCGGCGGTGGTAAAACCAGCGCCGGCGAAGCCGAGGTCAACGATATGGATCTCCAATCTGGACGCCATTTTGCCGGAGAACTACCACACTCGTACTCACATCTTTTACCGCCCAACCGCCGTCCCCGACTTTTTCGACGCAGCGGTGCTCAAGGCAGCCCTCGCGCGGACCCTCTCAGAGTTCTACCCTGTCGCCGGGAGGCTCAACAAGGACGCGAAAGGCCGCATTGAAATCGACTGCAACGGTGAGGGAGCAGCCTTCGTTGAGGCAGAGGTCGACGCCGACCTCAACGACTTGGAGGACTTCGCCCCCCACCCCGACTTTTGCCTCACCCCCGAAGTCGATTATTCTCAAGGAATTTCTTCCTTCCCACTATTACTAGTTCAGGTATATATGTATTGTTGGGTATAAATGTTACAATTTGTATGAGGTTTTATGGATAGTATTTTAAAAGCAAAACTGTGAGTGCTTTGCTTAAAGCGAAGAATATAATACTAATGTGGAGTTTAGGTATAGATTGACGAAACCTTGGTATCACGGGCCTGTTTGGTTCGGAGTTCGGTCGGTTGCTTGCTATTTTAATTTGACAATTGTGCATCGACAAACCATCACATATATAAATATTTTGTCTTATTTTTATTTTGAATTGCTGTCGAAACCTCTGTTTGCCAATTCTGAGATTTGTTTGGTGGGACAAAAAAAGGTGACACGATTCAAATGCGGAGGAGTATGCCTAGGTGTTGCAATGGACCATCAAGTGAAAGATGGAATTTCCGCTTTGCATATTCTCAAAACCTGGTGCGACATAGCTCGCGGCCTCGACATCGGTGTGCTGCCTTACTTGGACCGCCGTGTCCTGGCAGCGCGCACCCCGCCGCAGCCTAAATTCAACCACGTGGAATTCCATCCGCCGCCGGCGCTGAAAACTCACTCAAATGTTTCCGGAACAAGATTTTCAATGTTTCCGCTGACGCGAGATCAGCTAAACATCCTCAAAGCCAGCTGCCAAGAAGATCATGGGAAGACCCCACCGTACACTTCATTTGTAGCGCTCACAGGTCTCTCTCTTTTTCCACTGATTGTACTCGTTTTAAAAAATATGATAATAAATAGTTAAAATAGAAAAATAATTAAGAGAAATAATTGAGAAAACTATTAATTACTGCATTTATAAAAAAAGTTTCTAACTTATGTACTCCTACAAATTTGTTAGGCCATGTTTGGAGGTGCATTTGCAAAGCTCGTCGGCTTCCTAAAGACCAAGAAACCAAGCTGACGATTATAGTCGACGGGCGGTCGCGGCTACGGCTTCCGCTGCCGCCAGGCTACTTCGGCAATGCGGTCTTCAAAGCCTCCCACATTGCTTTGAGCGGTGAAGTCGAATCAAAACCATTGAATTTCACTATTGGCAAAATTCGGGAGGCGGTTTCCCGAATGGATGACGAATACTTGAGATCCGCCATTGATTACTTGGAGGTGGAGGGCGGCCTCCACCCCAATGCTAGAGGCACTGGGCTTTACAAAAGCCCAAACCTCGGCATAACTAGTTGGGCCAGACTGCTCTTCTATGAGGTAGACTTTGGGTGGGGCCGTCCCTTTTACGTTGGACTCGGTGCCCTTCCGGCCGAGGGGCATTTAATTGTGATGCCTACTCCTGTCAATGACGGGAGCTTAGCATTGGCCATCGTGCTCCCGGAGGAGCATATGAAGGTGTTTGAGAACATCTTTTATGACATTTGATGTTCATGGGAACAATCAACAAACTATGTTTTTTACAAGTTCATGTAATGCTTTTTTCTCTATTGGAAAAAGAAAAATAAGCGATGTTCTAATTTTTAAAAACAAATTGTACATTGATTTATACCGGCGTTTGTATGCAAAATGTGAAAATGAAGTCTTATAAAGATTTGTAGTAAGGTATATATTTGGTATTCAAATTATAAGCGCACACAATTTATTTGATTTGGTCACTTTTGAGCAAGAAAATAAGACAATTAATTGTAAATTAACCTACAAAACTAATATTTCCACACTCATCTATGTTTGATGAGAAACTCCAAAACTAGACCAGCCTTGTTCTCGTAAAAACACAATACAACAGTACAATTAATATTAAAAGCTAAAGCATTACAACAATAACATAAAACAATATTACACTAAATCATGACAAATAATATAAATGATAAACCATATGATAAAATAAATTTAGAAGCATTGTATTTCTCAATTCTAGACTAGACGTCAAGTTCGTCGATGCCTACGAGTTTGAGGTGCTTCTACTCGATAGGATGAAAATTGTTTCATCTTCACAGACATAGTGTAAATTCGTACCCGGTCTTGCAAAAAGAGAGATACCTCAAATCGACTTGAAGAAGACAATAATTTGCTTTCGTATAACATTTGTTATATTGTTATTGTTAATTTACTTTTCTACATTTGGTTTATTATAAAAATAAGATTTTGCTTGCATTAGACTACACTATTTCTATTTACCGGTACATTTGCCATTGTTATAAATCACATGATATATATTGAAATAGTCTTAACCATATAATCTAGGTTCAAAATATATACTTCATCCGTTCCATAATAGGAGTCATTATTATTGTGGGTGTGAGTTTTAAGAAATATAAAGAATAGTGGATTGGAAAAGTTAGTGAAATATGAGACCCACTTTTTTATAATAATTTTATACTCCCTCCGTCCCGCTTAAGATGACACGTTTTCCTTTTTAGTTTGTCTCAACTAAGATGACACATTTCCTTTTTTGGTAACTTTCTCCCTCCAATTAATACACTCAACCACCTTTTCTCACTCCTATTAAAATATTCATCTTTCTTTATCTCTCTACTTTAATACTTATACCCACCTTCTCTTTCTCCAATTAAACACTTTAACCAATAACTCCTAAAACCCCGTGCCGGCTAAGTAATGTGTCATCTTAGCCGGGACGGAGGGAGTAGTATAATGTGAGTGAAATGAGTTACTGAAATGTGGTACCTACTTGCTATTTATGATAAAAATAAAATATGACTTTTATTATTAGATGAACTAAAATAACAAAGTGTAATATTTACTGTGGGATGAAGAGATTATTATACTTTCAGTTATAATAGGCACCACATATTTCCATCATTGTACGAACTTTAGAGGATTGAACCTCGAGATTAAGTAATGTGGCCACGCTAGCTAAAATAATTGGTCAGATGTGATAGGTTGTTGACGTTTGTTTTCATAAGGGCCCCCCCTCATTTAGTTAGAAAGGAATGGATTATTGTAACACCTAAGTCCATTTTCAACCGCTGAAATCAACGATTGTTCATGGCTCATGATACTCATTTACTAAAAAATTGTTACTTATTTAGTAATTTTCATTTTCTTCCGTCCATAAAAATTTATCATCTTTCATTCTTACTATTTGTAATAATGGATTATATATTCCATTAATTCATTCTCACAATCCCACTCACATTTTAATTTAAAATTAATATATAAAAATATGATCCACATATCACTAACTTTTTCAATCCACTTTATATTACATTTCTTAAAACCCGTGCCGGGTCAAATAGTGTCAAATTATTAGGGACGGAGTACTCCTTCCATTTTCTTATAGTTGAAGAAGAACTTTTCGGTACGAAGTTTAAAATATGGATATTTAGTGTGTTAAGTAGATAGATAGAAAAGTAAAAGAAAGAAAAAGGTAGAGAAGATGAAAAAAATAGATATTGATCTCTAAAATCATGAACTTTCCTAAAAATTTGGTATTTCCCACGAACTTTAATATTGGTATACAATATCACAAACTTTGCACTTTATTTGGTATTTCACAAACTAGCCCGACTAAGATATTTTCATCAAAATCTTATTTTAGTTGTACAACCGTGAAACATTTTATGGTATTTTAAGCCACTTTTTAAGTTCATAACAGTAGGATAAAAAGTTAGGTAGAAAACGAAATTGATTTCATTGTATCAAGTATGATAAAAAAAAAATTCGTAAGTTAGTCAAATATGGTGATAAATATGCCATGGGAATTACTAAACAAAATGCAAAGTTTGTGATATTCTAAACCAATTTTAAAGTTCATGGGAAATACCAAATTTTGGGCAAAGTTCATGATTTTAAAAACCAATATCCCCCAAAAATGAATAAAATAAAAGTGAGAAAAAAAATATTTATTACTACTATTCTCTTCGTCCATGGAATTTGTCACATTTCATTTTTGCACTCATTTTGAAAAAAAATGATAGTTAAAGTGGATGAGAGTAACATAAGAGAAAAAATAATGTAGATAAGAGTCTTCTCTATATTATTCTCTCTCTTACTTTACTCTCTCTCCACTTTAACTATTTATTACTCTCTCTGTCCCATTAGAAATGAAACGTTTTCCTTTTTAGTTTGTCCCATTAAAAATGAAACGTTTCCTGAAATGGAAACATCTCTATCGCTACTTTTTTCATCTCTTTACTTTAGTCTCTCTTCATCAACTCACAAAACAACACTATATAAAAACCTATGATGATTTCCAAATATTGCATATATAATGGGACGGAGGGAGTATCATTTTTCCAAAACGAATGCAGAGAAATGTGACAAATTTTCAGGGATGCAGGGAGTGCTATATATGGAAATAACTTGAGAGAACTTACTAAAATAAGAAAATGACTCAACTATGAGGGAATGGTGAGAGTATCATAATACTCTCTGTCTAATATAAATAGGTATTTTGGGGATGACACAAGTTTTAATGTGAAATCGATAAAGTAGGAAATATGTAGAAATAAAAAATGATTGAAGTATTGTTAGTGGAGAAGGAGACTCACCTAAGAAAAAAGAAAAACTTGCCAAAAATATAAAGTGACATTTTTGCGGGACGAACCAAAATGAAAAAAGAAAAAAAAATTGAAGGGACGGAGTAAGTGTAATATTTGATAGACATACATATTTATGAAAATAATTTATTGATATACTCCCTCCGTCCCCAAGGAATATGCACTTTGAGTTCGACATGAGTTTTAATGTAAAATTGGTAAAGTAAGAGAGACGTAGAGAGAAAAAGTAATTAAAATATTATTAGTGGAGAATGGGTCCTACCTCAATAGAGAGAAAAGACTTTCCAAAATTAGAAAGTGCATATTTTTGTAGGGCATACTAAAAAGGAAAGAATTCATATTCTTGTGGGACCGAGAGAGTATATTATTAGCTTGATTTAGAATCCAGAAGAGGCGAAATATATAATATTAGCTTATTTAGAATGGACATTACTATTTTTCAATCTTCGATGAGACATCAAAAGTAAGCAAAGAGAGCGGATATGATAATTTTACGTTTGTTTCATAAAATTAGTTGCACCGATAATGTAACCTTTATGGGTAGTACACATTTATAAATATGAAACTATGTAGGAAAAGCATTTATTTAGATATAAAGTGTTTGTAAAAATAAAATATAAAACATGAATATTTCTTTTTTGCTAACACCAAATAAAGCTATACTTTTTTGCTGATGATATTTTTTTGACCCAAGAAGTTAAAGTGACGGTATTTACTTGGTGAAAGAACTTCCACGTTATTGTTAACATCAAATAAAGCTATACACTTTTTGCTAATGACATTTCTATGACCCAAGAAGTTAAAGTTAGGTTATTTACTTGGTGAAAGAACTCCCACGTCATCGTTGCATGACATGATGGTATTGGTAGTGAGCAACAATAACGAAAATCATACTTTACTTTTGTCATAATAATGGAAGGTGTTTGGATCCCTACTAGGCCTTTTAATGAAAATCATACTCCCTAGCTCCGTCCCACGGATAAAGATTCACTTTTCAGTTTAGTTTGTCCCAACTAAAATAACATATTATTAAAATTAAAAACACATTTTATTTTATTTTATTATCTCTCTTATTTTACTCTTTCCACTTCATATACAAAATAAAATTGCATAAAATCTCATGTCGCTCAAAAAAATGATCATCTTTCTTGGAACAAAGAGAGTACTTTACTTTAGCATTAATAATGGAAGGAGTTTGGATCCCTACTAGGCTCAAAGTCCTAGCAGGGGATGTTGTTCCATACATATAATTACCCCCATCTCACAGAAAAATGTCATATTTTCTTTTTCGGTCGTCACATAAAAATAGTTCATATCCATTTATAACAATCTTTTTCTTTTTCTTTTACTTTATTATTTATGGGTCCCAGCAAATACTAAACAATTTCAACTACTTTACCTCTAACCCTTGGGGATGCGGTAATACATCTAAGAAATTATTCCATCGAACGGACTCCCCTCTGGATCCAGGAATAGCGACATGTACTAAATGTCCTGTCCAAGCCAAGGAACTTACGCCGAAGAGTCCTGACAAATGATGAGATGTGTTAGTAACTCTTTTTGGTTTATACGAATTCCGTTTTCTATTTAATATCCCTTTGGTTTATACTTCGTTTCTTTCTTAAGTTGTTCCGTAATACTACATGCTTGAGTGACACATTCAATGCTAATTTAATATAACTTGCTACATAATCGTGAGAGGAGGTTGACGAGTTAGATCCACTTAATAGACACTACAATTAGCTTCCCTTAAAACGACACTGTTAATTGAGAGTGAGAACTTTACAAGGGTCTTAGGAGCTTTTAGGAGTTACGAATCTAGGATTGACAACCCTAGTGTTAGTAATCTACTCTTGTACCGCATGTGCATAACTAGTGTGACTCGTTCTATTGAAGTATAAATTGTTCTAGGGTATTTTAGTAGGAATTTGTATAACCATAGTTGTGAATGCACATCCCTAGAATTCTCTTATCTCATTTATTCGACCTCTAGTTTGTGTTGCATTCATCCATTTACTACTTTCCGTTTAACTGTTTTCCAAAAATTCTCTGTTTCTCCAAATAGTAAAAGAAGCTGAGTAGGAGGTAGCCAATCAGTGATCTTATTCCCCGTGTTCGACAACCTGGTATTGACCTTTAACTATACTAGATCTACCCTGTATACTTGCAGGTATATTCAGTGCTAATAAAAAGTGCATCACACATGTATAAAAAATAATGCTCTCTCGTTAGATTATTTTCATCAATTTTAACTATTTCATAAAATAGATAATGTTTATTTAAAAAACATTCTTTAATTAGATGACCTTTAATTCCCATAAATAATATTTAAAATTCTCTCATCTCTCCTTAGTGAGATTTTTCTGTCTTCTTTATTCGAGTCCTAGTGTTCTGATATGATCAGCCCATATCGGAATATAGTTAGAAGATCCATGGTCTAGTATTGAAGATCATCGTGGAGAAGATGCGAGCAATCGATGGCTGCTTTCCTCGGCCTCTTCGATGGCTGCTACCCTTCTCGAGTTGTGCCTTTCTTTCGATCACCCCCTACTATTGGTGGCAAACTCCTCTATGACTGCCATGGCATTCGGTCCACTCTTCCGCAAAAATCCTCCGTTTGCCCCTGAATCCAACGTAGCACAAAATTTCTCATTAAATCAATTATAAAGTATGCCTAACTGATGATCCATGGTGAAACCGTGGTTGGGGCATTTGCGGAGGAGGCCTTTGAAATGAGTAACAGTCTCGTAAAGGGGCTCGTCATGGCCTTGCATGAATTGGAAATCTCGCTCTTAAGCTTTAGGATCGTGCCCAGCGGATAGTACTTATCGAGGAAGGCCGCCACTATATCTTTCCACGTGGAGACTTGCTCTGTGAGCAAACACTCAAACCATTCTACTAAGCTTCTTTCACTATTTGGGAAACTGAGAGAATATTGAATTTTTGAAATAAAAAACTTAAAAAAGCGAATCAAACAACTTTTGCAGATAAAACACCGAAACAGATATAGAGATAAGGAAATTCCAGGGATGTGCTTTCACAGTTATGGTTATACAAATTCCAACTACAATACCCTAGCACAGTTCTTACTTCAGTTGGACGAGTCGCCTAGGTTATGCTCATGCGATACAAACGTAGATTACTAACACTAGGGACGTCAATCCTAGATCCGTAACTCCTTAAAGCTCCTAAGACCCTTGAAAAGTCTTCACTCTTAATTAACAGTGCCGTTTTAAGGGAAGCTAATTGTAGTGTCTACTAAGCAGATCTAACTCGCCAACCTCTTCTCACGATTATGTAGCAAGTTATATTAAATCATCACAGAATGTGTCACTCAAACGTGAAGCAATTATCCAATACTTAGAAAAGAAACGAAGTAAGAACAAAACGGATATTAAATAGCAAAACGGAATTGTATAACCAAAGTCGTTACCAACACATCCCTAGAATCCTATGAATTTAGTTACACATGATAGAACAATCTAAAAATATAGTTTGTAGGGAAAACAAAGGGAACATAAGAACTAAAGCAAATAAAACTCAAAGGTTGAGTCCTTGTAGTCTTGATCTTCTCTTGATTCCTTCTTCAAACCCTTGCACCTTGATGAACAAGTACGAACTCTCAAATATATGCTCTGGAATTATGCAGCAAAAAAGAAGATCCTTGTTGAAGAGGTTCGAGGGGGTATTTATAGCCATAAAATCGCCCATCACTAAATAAGGCAAAATGTGGACAAGTATGGTAAATCTTGGGGAGAAAGTAGGTCAATTCTGTACGCCGCGTTTTCGCGGGCCGCTGCACCTTGGCCAGCGGTCGCTGTGAGTTGATCCGAAATCTCTACCTCTTGGACGGCGGTCGTTGCCTGTGTTGCAGCGGTCGCTAGACATAATCTCGTAACTTCTGGATATCTTGGGGCGGTCGCTGGGCGTGTTCTTCTTTTCAGCACAACTTTCTCGGAGCGGACTGCTACTTGCTCAGCCGTCGATGGCCGCTAGCGGCCACTACATGGGTTGCAGCGGACTGCTGGACGTCTCGAAAACTCCAGATTTCCAACTTCGACTTTTAGCTATCTTTTTAGGCTTAAATATGAACATTTATCACAAAACACGTCAATATACCAAAATAGATAAAATATGCAATTAATGGACGTGTAATGCAACTTTGACACTCAAAACAGACCAAATAAAGGCCTTAACACAGTGCAAAATCTGAGCGTATCAGTATAGCACTGAACGGATCTAACAGCAAGACATGTCTTAATTTTATCTACTGAAAGACGAGGTCTTGATAAATAATTATTTCTTAATCAATATATATTTAGCATTGAGGATACGATATTGGTTTTGTTTTATTTTGATTTAACAAATGGTGCGGGTTTTTCGTAACCCAATAATCCTGATATCTTGGGTGTTGTCGATTGATGTCTACCAGTGCTAAGATTGCTATTATATTGTAACGCGTGTCTGGTGAGTTTGGTTTGATAATGTCCTCAAGAGGAGCTCGAAACAAGGTGTTATTATTCGGAACCTAGCTAGTTGGAATTTAATTATTCTCTCAATAATAAATAAGTCTTTCTTGCTAAGTCCAATCTTGGAATTAATAAGATGTTATATAATTACGTTTATAGCAGATATTAATTAATTAATGGACATTTCTATCTTAAGTACCAGAAATAGACCTTCAAACAAAAGTGGAAACTCGGATTACTTGTAATTTTGGATTTGGATGGACAGTGCAATATTATTACCATAATGGCTGATAATAATATTCCAATATAAGCTTGTATTAAATTGTGGGTTCAATTTTGTTAGTAAAGGTAATTGGGCGAGGTCACATCCAAACCTCCATAAATCCCTGACTGGGCCCAATATGTAACTTAATATAAATAGGAGAATAAAGGAGAGACATATATACTTTTTAATATTACTGAAATTTTTGTCCCCCCTTTCTCTCTGAAGTGGACGAAATTTTCTCCCTTTCCTAGTAAGGAACTTTTGTCTTCTTTATTTAAGTCCTAGTGTTCTGATAAGATCAATCCACACTGATTTCGGAATACAGTTCAGGAACCGGTTAGAAGATTTGTGGTCTAGTATTGAAAATCATCACGTGGAGAAGTAGCGAGCCATCTATGATTCTTTCGAGAATCAAGAAGGTATTATTCCGTCTATGTAGAATAGTATGTTTTAGGTTTCAATTAATCAAAAGCATGTTTTAATTCAAGTTATGAGCATGATACATGTGATAATTGCGCGAACAAAATTTGTCTGAATAATCTACTAAATATAGATCTAATTCTATGATTTATTTGTGCTTCCGCTGCAAACACCATCAGTATTTCGTTATTTCGGTATTTTTCCTACCCCTACTTACGAATTATTTGAGCATTCACAATGAGGAGCCCTATAGCCGCCCAATACTTGGCCACGTCAACATTTTATCCTCCGTCCATTCACTTGCAGTTGGGCGCCCTATAGCCTACCCTATCTTTTTAACTATTATTTTGTATTTATTTTTTAATTTTTATCATTGATATCTGTGTGGACTATTTGGATTTGAGAAATCGACGGGATTCATTCTTCAATGTAGAGAGAAATTGGGATGGGGGAAGGGAATGAAGTGAAAGGTGTGAACTGAAGTAAAAAAGTGGTGATATATATAGAAGAAATTAAAAAAAAAAATTGAAAACGCATGCTATCCTCCGGAACCCCGTAATGGGGCGGACGATAGGCTGGAGGATGCAAAAATCGGTTGATCATCAGTGGAGGATGGGGGAGCATAGTCCGTTCACTTGCAATGGCAGACGATAGGACGGATGATGCATCGAGCTAACTATCCTCCGCCCCATCGTGGAGGCTCTTAGGCCTTGTTTTATCGGTAAGTTAGTCCTTGATAGTCCTACTTATCCATGCTTTTCTTATGTTTGGTTGTCATGTTACCACTATGATACGACCATGGAAGCCATGTATCAAAGTTCGTACCTGCAGCTGGCTTATTCTGCCTATTGAGATGACGTCCAAAAGCTTTGAAACTCCCACCATTGTCTTCATATTTGAGATAGCTTCGTGTGAGTATCTTACACGCTCCAATTAGAGTTCGGAGGAGGGAGTTATGGCCGTTTTACAGAAGTTGCGCAGTGCAGAAAAAGGTCCACCCGACCAGGTGGATTTGGCCACCAAATTCCACCCGGGAGGGTGGCTACCCGAAGGCATGGCGGAGACAACAAGTTCCACCCAGGAGGGTGGCTTTCGGCCATCAAATTCCACCCGGGCGGGTGGCCCACGCAGAGGCCAGTTTTTGTGGGCCTTTTTCTCGGGATTTGGCCTTCAACTATAAATAGGACTTTATCTCATTTTCTTCTTTGGTTGATTAATGAATTAAGATATCTCCTTTGTGAGTTTTTCCTCTTTGAGGATTATATCCAATTCCTTCCTTGAAGGTTGCTTGTTTCAATTCCATAGATTGATTCAAGTAGATGTATGCATCAATGGAGTGTATCCATTGAGTATTGGAGCCAAGGGGTGATAGTGTTGGGGTTTGGTGGCCCTTGCACAGCGGAAGACTTGTACAAAACAAATAAATCAGATACAGATCTATTTGACCGATTATGCGATAATCAATTCACATGTTAAACAGATAATTGCATGCTAGAACGCAAATAATTCATGTTTAGAAAAATATAAATCCTAAACATGATTTCTAAGGTTTAGAGTTACAGATTTTGATTCTCCAAAGAATCGACGATTGCTCGCGCCTTCTCCACGATGATGATCTTGGGTACTAGACCACGGATCTTCTCTCTGGTTCCCGAACTATATCTCGATATCAGGGTGGTCTGATCTTATCAAAATACTAGGACTCGAATAAAGAAGACAGAAAAATTCCTCACGGAGGAGAAAAATAATAAAAAAAATCGTTGCCTTCTGTAGAGAGGCAGGACCAAAATTTTTATAGTGAAAATAACTAATTATTTTGTGTCCTTTATTCTCCTATTTATATTAAGTTCTTTGTGGGCCCAGACATGGATCTATGGAAGGTTTTGGATATGAGCTCCCCCAATTAGCTTTTTATTAATTAAATTGAACCCACAATTTAATACAAGCTTATATTGAAATATTACGAGCAGTCACTACAGAAGTAATATTGAACTCTCCCCTTCCAAATCCGAAATTACAAGTAATCCGGGTTTTCGTTGTTTATATTATTTATTTCTTGCGCTTAAGATATAAATGTCCATTAATTAATTAATGTCTTCTATGGACTTAATTAATTAATATCTTATTAACTCCAAGAGTAGACTTAGCAAGAAACACTTATTTATTATTCATAGAGTAATAAAACTCCAACTGGCCAGTTTTCCGAATAATGAAACCTTGTTGGAGCTCCTCTTGAGGAAATCATCAAACGAGACTCACCTCGCGCACGATTCAACATAATAGCAATCCTAACACCGCTAGATATTAATCACCACTACCCAATATATCAGGATTATTGGGTTGCGAAAAACCCGCACCATTTGATAAGTCAAAGTAGTGCATAATCAATACCATATGCTCAATGCTAACGTCTGTAGATTAAGAAATAAGGCTTAGAAATATGCGGAATGACATTGCAACCTTTCACGATAGGTAGTCTAAGCCTATCTAGGTTGTGAAATTCTTCTTCTTTTTATTTTGTAAAGCATTGCATAGATCTGACCGTGTTACCTTAAAGTGGACGTCGCCCACAACCGGTCTACTAAGCAAAAGACTTAGGCTTTGTTTACTTCTTATGCATTTAAATGTTTATAAAACATCTTATAAATGCACAAGCAAACACAATGTAATAATAATAGTGATTCTATTCGTGCGAGATTGCTCGAATAATACTGAATCGGGTTAAAAGTAAATTGTAGAGTTTTACGTTGACAAGCAAGATTCTATCCGGGCGAAACTTGCTCGAAACATGCTTTTCAGTATACCAAACCTAACAGATAGAGCTAATGAAAGTTGTCTAGGGTTGTCTCCATTCTTTTGGTTAAGGTCTTATGGTTGTAGCTCTTTTATCTCATCATTATACACATGCTTTCCATTTCTAATCTACCATCCTTTCTAGTTTAGGTTCAATTTTTGTTGTTAGATCTCTTTTTATCCTTTGCTTTTTATTGAGAAATTGAAAGTCAATCTCACAAAAATATCTAGATCAAACATCACAAACGGGTAATTCTTTGGGAAATGGATCATGAATTACATGGATCCACATCACACTATCTCTAAGCCCGAAAAAAAGTGAAAAGCCCGTCTCGGCCCGGTGAACTATCCATAAAATGGAGAATACACTATACCACTAAAATAATGTGATAGTCTACTGTTTCTTCAAGATAGTCAATATTTCCCCTTTCTCTCTCTCTGTAACTACTCTTCTCTCTTCACCCACTTTCACTGCTCGACCTCTTTGAAGAGTCTAATAGAGTATGTAGTGCGGTATGATTTATCACTCGATCTAACAGGTCCAGAGGATTCGACTAGACTTCAGAGGCTAGAAGATCATGCAACTATCATACATGGGTCGTTGGATGCACTCTATTTCTTCAAAACCTCAACCCACTATACTACAACTTAGCACAGGGAAGTAAAGGATCGATCTCATGAGGACGAAGGTGTTACGAAACTGCATTAGAGGATGTTTAGGGAAGAGGGGGCTGGCTGCTGCCATGCAATTTTGTGGGTCGAGAACTTAAAACTACTGGGTCTGAGAGATAGGAAAAACTTTACTCTACCTACTGGGTCTAAGAAATGAGAACGTACGGAACATGCATGACTTTTGAGAAACGAGATATTTTAAAGTTCTAAGACAACTGGAGTTAACTTAACTACACGGACTTTCCTAATTTGGGCAGGCAGAGACAAAGCGAAAAGTAGAGACAAGTTTCCCTAAACTACCAGGGTCTGGGAAAACATGCAGAAAAGTAAAAAGACATTCAGAAGGTACCGACAGGGTCTGGAGAACAATGCAGAAAAGTAAAGTACGTGCAGAAAAAGTACTGACATAAAGCAGATCTGGTTCTAACTACCAACAACTTCATCTTCTTCGGGAATCAAACGAGAATAGAAGATAAAACAAAGTATTAAACTCCATGAAAACAGAGCAAACTTCAGATCTAACTTAAAACGAGAAATTAAAGCCTAAACTACCAGATCTACGCTACTGGACCTAAAGGATGCAGAAACAGAAAGTAAATAGCCATAATCATGCACAACGTAAACAACAAACACCAGATACGCGAAACTCCAACTCAAATACACCACGATTCAACAAATCCATACATCTCCATACGCAGATCCACAACCTCCATCAATAAACCAACAGATCTCAGCTCCAAACATCCAACAATAAACAAAAACGAAAGTAAAAGACAAGAAATAAACATCAACTCAGCGAGATCCAACAAAAACCAACATAAACTTCCATAATAATGAGAAATAGGTTCGAATCCAGCAAATCAAAGTCAGAAACTAGAGTTACGAAATTTAAAAACCAACAAGTACTTGAAACCGAAAGCAAACTAAACAAAGCAAAGTAAATATTGTTTCTTCGCCTTCACAAGGCGGTGTTACACAGCAGCAAAACGACGATGAGAACCACGGTGGCCAGAATCCTCCATCTCCAAGTGCGCAACAAGTAAAAATGAGAAATTTGAACTGTGGAACTAAGGTCTGGAACGAAAGCTTGAGCTAAGAGCGTGTAGAAGTGCCTGCCTTGTTCTTCAAGGTTGAGCTCTTTATATATGTGAGGCTCTGATCCCTAGGGTATCCCTCTAGTGATTTGACGCTCTTGCCCTTGAGTAAGACTTTTAAATTGATCTGCTCATGCTCCATTCTGTTCCTTTCGCCAACTTTTAATTCTCCCAGGCCTGGACGACAACGTCTGATTTTTACTTCAATTTCTTCTCTTTTGCATCTGCCAGGTCAGGTAACAGCAACTTCTAGGTTCGGTAGATTACTACGCACCTGAACTCATAAACACAGATTAGCGCCCCAAATGCACAGAATTTTAACCCAAAACCAATGCATGAAACGAGCCTTATCACTCTTCCACAAAGGCTTCGATTTTAGGCTACTTGTGATGATGGGACGAGAAGATGAAGCTGAATTTGATTATCGTGTTGAAATTGGATTCTGATTTTGTAATAGAGGAGATGATGATGGAGATTGAGTATAATTAAACTTTAATTGTGTGCCTCAATGAAGAATAATTATCCCAATTTTGTTGTAATGATAATAGCAGTAGTAATATATAGTAATCAATCATAAGTTATCAAATTTATTTCAAAAAACAAATAATATAGTTAAGTTAATTAAAATTTATATATTTAAGATCCATAAAAGAAAGTAAATACATAAGGGTATTTTTGTTCTTATAATTTTTATCTAAAAAAACTATCTTGTTATCAAACAACATCATAAAAATACTATCCAATATTATCTCACTTTCGGGCCGAAAATACTATCTTAAGATAACTATCTTGTTGTTTCCTAACATGGCAATCAAACGAACCCTTAGGCCCTACTTGGTAGGATGGAATGGAATAAGGAGGGAATGAAATGAAGGTGAGAATGGAATGACAATTCCATTCCATTCTTGTGCTTGGTAAGCACAAGGAATGCAAAAGGAATGTAATTGTTATTCCTTGATTGATTCCATTCCTATGTTTGATATCTACAAATTAATATAGAAATGGAATGAAATAAAATATGAATAATTAATATGTTGATTCTACCAAAAAAAGCACTACACACATTTCACAAACTACACATACTACACGCACTTCACACACTTAACACATTTCACACACTGCACACATTTCACACACTGCACACACTACACACACTTCACACATTTCACACACTACACACATTTCACACACAACACACATTTCACACACTACACACATTTCACACACTACACACACTTTACACACTACACATACTACACACATTTCACACACTACACACATTTCACATACTACAAACACTACTCACATTTAACACATTTCAAGCATCCTATTTTTGAATTTGTGTACTATGTGTAGTGTGTGAAATATGTGAAGTGTGTGTAGTGTGTGAAATGTGTGTGTAGTGTGTAAAGTGTGTGTAGTGTGTGTAGTGTGCGAAATGTGTGAAGTGTGTGAACTGTATGAAGTGTGTGTAGTGTGTGAAGTACATGTAGTGCGTGCAGTGTGTGTAGTGTGCGTAGTGTGTAAAGTGTGTGAAATGTGTGAAGTGTGTGTAGTGTGTGAAATGTGTGTAGTATGTGTAGTGTGTCAAGTGTGTGTAATGTGTCAAGTGTGTGTAGTGTGTGAAATGTGTGTAGTGCGTGTAGTGTGTGAAATGTGTGTACTGTGTAAAGTGTGTGAAATTTGTGAAGTGTGTGAAATGTGTGAAGTGTGTGTAGTGAGTAAAATGTGTGAAGTGTGTGAAATGTGTGCATTTTTTAATTATTAAAAAATTTTAAATTTTAATTTTATTGTAAAATTGTGATGATATTAAATTTAAATATAATATAAAATAATATTTATATAATTTGTTAAATTTTAAAATAAGAAGAAAGGAAAATGGAATGGAATGGAATGTCCATTCCTTAGCTAAATCAATGGAATGGGTATTCCCATGTGGAATAGAATGGCCATTCCGAAAGGAATGGTGATTCCTAAAAAATATATTTACCAAGCAAAGGAATGGAATGGAGCTAGGAATGTCATTCCATTCCACCATACCAAGAAGGGCCTTAGTGTGATAATCTCATCGAAGCGCAGCAGTCAAATTTTTATCTATAGACAATGATAAAATTTAAGAATATAAGGGGGCGGGTGGTAGCTGATACAACAATTATCAGGCTTTGTAGGAAATGGGCTTATCTTGATTTGGTGAATAGAGTTGTGGGCTGTTTGGTTCAACCCAATTTGTGTGTGTTTAGTTGATCATGGCTGAAAATAAAATGAATCAGACTAAACTACCCCGCGAGTTCTACTTCATTGAGTTAAACGAATTTTTCGACAATGGGAATTGAACAGAAAATTGAGCTCAATTGAACGTCCTCGATCGAATTTTCTCTGCATCCGCGCTAAATAGTGGAGATCTTCGCGCCGGCCTCCTCGAGCTGCTTCTTCGCATCCTCCGCTTCCTCCTTCGTCACTCCTTCCTTGAATTTCTTCGGCAGTGGGAATTGAATAGAAAATTGAGCTCAATTGAATCACAAATTCAGATTATGAACTGCATCTACACATCTATTTCGAAATTCAAATGAAATCGACTAGAAATTTAAATTCATTTACCGCACAAAATTAGTCGATCGAATTTCCTCTGCATCCACGCTAAACAATGGAGATCTTCTCGCCGGCCTCCGCCTCCACCGCTGTTGCCGCAATCAAATCACTCTTCTCATCCAGTTCCACAGCCAACAACTTCTCCCCTCCTCCCCTACCTCCTAGTCCCAAATGAGAAAACTAAACAACCAAACATAGAGAACAAATGAAAAATCCTTTTTCATATTCTGAATACTCACGATGACGATGTCGAATCCGTGAAGAGCTGCTTCAAATTGGAGGTATACGAGGGAAAAATTAGGAGAACACTTTGTTTTCAGGAGCATGTCTGAAATTACCGATCCTTATACCTGCAGGGGAAATTGCACCATACATACAAAATGTTTTATTAGTGTTTCAAATTGGTACAAAAAGTTTCAAGTTAACATATTACATACAAAATCTTTTGTTAGTGTTTTAAACTAATACATTTTCCTTAATTGATTAACACCGTTAGTTTTTTTGTTTCATCTTTACTTTAAATTCTTCATTCATGATAAATACTTTGAATCCCTTACAAACATAAAAATAAAATTCAAATATAGCTACAATCTTTCTCAACCAAATATAAGTTCCCACGCTGAAATGTCACTCATGATCTTGAAAATATTTTCACAACCTTAAATTTGTGATAAAATAGAATGCTGCTACAATTTATTGCTCCAATAACCACAATACCTTAAACTTGGTTTTGACAGCAAGTATTATTGCTTCACTTGCTACAAGCATCCCAAACACTTTGTTCATTATTTCTAGAGCTGCTGCATTTAAACTCATGAACATGGGATTCATATAATTGATTAAAATAAAACAAATTCAAACACAAAATCAGAATTGGTTTCATCTTTGAAGCATTTGAAGCTCACTAAACTGATCATCCAAGAATCCCTCACAAAACAGACAATTTGTGTTCTCAATGAAGCCCCCTGCTCTTCCACCTCCATGTTTTCAGATGCATAAGCAATTAATATAGCCAAGACATGTTTCTAAACTAAATCACAGTAATAACTAGGGGTGTGCATTCGGGTTTCGGTTCGGTTTTTCGCCCAAACCGAACTGAACCCGAAAAACCGAATTTAGGCTAAAATTGAAACCGAACCGAATCGAAAAACCGAAAATCGAACTTAAAAAATCGAACCAAACCGAAAAAACTGAAATTTCAAAACAAAACCAAAAAACCAAAAAATAAAGTATATTTTAATATATCTAATTTATTTTATTTTATACTTATATACTAATAGAATATAAATATATATAATATAAAATTAATAATATATATATAATATTTATTATATAAAAATATATTAGAAGAATATATATTATATATATGATATAATATACTAAATTAATAGGATAAAAATATATAATAATATATTTAAAATATAATTCGGTTTTTCGGTTTTTTTTTCGCCCAAACCGAACCGAACCGAAAAACCGAAATTTTTGTATTTTTAAAACCGAACCGAACTTAAAAACCGAAAAAACCGAACCGAATTTCAAAATTTCGGTTTGGTTCGGTTCGGATATTCTGTTTTCGGTTATTTTGCTCACCCCTAGTAATAACAATCAAAACTCAACTAAAAAACAAACAAGAAGTAAAAGATGAGAATTTTAAACAATAATTTCTATGTTTCATTCCTATGTTTCAATAGAGGTTCTCGAATTTGTATGTTTCAATGAGCAAAAGCGAAAAATTTATATGCTTTAAAGTAAGAAGTTTACCGTCTCAAAGTGAGAAGTTCTAAAAGTTTACCTATCTCCCACTGTGATTGAGTTACACTACTTACAATGATAGTAATAGCTGTGAGTGTGAAACCCGAGTGTTTTTATCGGGTCAAGAGATTATTTTCAAAGTTACCAAATGGATGATGAGGATGAACAATACATTTTCTTGCCTTCTCAAGGCTACCATCCGAGCCCTAAAGAGAAAAGTTCTATTTTCTTCTTTTTTTTACTCGATAAATACACAATTGAAGAGAAGAAAATATGTTTGTTCTGTCAAAAAAATAAAAGAGAAACAAATCAGTTAGTACATTTTCTAATCATCAAACAGTTTCAATATAAGGAGTAATTAGAAAAGCAAAGTTAAAAAAAACGCAGGAAACTGCAAAGGGAGCTCACAAGTTGCCTTGTAGAGATGGCAAGCAGTTAATGGTTGGTTTTCAGTTCGTTTCTTCCTATGCAAATGCATTCACCTACTCTCATCTATCACTGCCGCTGATCAACAGTTTCCGGCCAACCGGCGCCGCAGCTCTAGCTCTACTTTACTTTTCTGTAGCGCTCTTATTTCTCTGTATAGAGTGCTAATTGCTGCTCTTGTTTCCACAACACCACAATGCGCCTCTCGAAAATGCCCTAATTTATGCAAATTTCTGAAAATTTGTTGTATTCATAAACCCTAACTGTCTCTTGTTGTGAAATCGATGAATTTTACCGAATCTGAGGCTCGCCAGTGCTTGGACCTGCAGGAAATCAAGCCAGATCCGTTGAATTGAGAAAACCAATTGTTAAGCCGAAGAGTGTTGATACGCAGAAGCCACCGGAGGCAAAGGGGAACATGTCTCCGGAGAAAATTCGGTCACCTGTGGGATCCAGGGAGAATGCAGGCAGTGCTGCCTCCATTCTGAGGCAGCGCCAGCCGAATTTGTCGATGAATGCTTCTTGTTCTTCCGATGCTTCGACGGAGTCCTCTCATAGTAGGGCGTCGACTGGGAGGATTAGCCGACGAAGTGCGAATTCTGAGACGAATTTAAAAAGGAAGCCGCAATGCAGCTCGAGAGGGGTGAAATTTGAGAGTGATGATGGATCATTGGATGGCTCTTTGGTGAAGGAAAGGTGTACTTGGGTGACTTCAAACACTGGTATGTTACTTCACATTACTGTTGAAGTTAGGATTTCTATGTGTGGAGTCAATGAAGCTTATTTTATTTGGATAATTCTGTTTCAATTTTTGTATGGATGGGAAATTTGGAATGGAAATGAATTGTAGAAATTGGAATTCCTAGTTTGTGTTCGAGTGGTAGATGATAATGCAGTATTTAAGGAAAATGTGAATCAATAACATGAGGAACACTTTAACCAAAGAATAGCTTCCAGATTCAAATGCTTCTAATTCATACTGTGGTGGATGGATTTTTATGATAAGAGAGACATTATTATCCTGCTTGACGGTTTATTGAGAAACAAGCGACATGACATTCACTAGCGTGACCTTGGCTTGTAATTGTTCTATAGCAAACACTTTGTTCGTGTACTGTATTTCTTAACGATTGTGGAACAATTTATTCCGTATTTATTTTATTATGTGCTGATAATTTTTAACTTCTCGTTGACTTCTGGAAGGCATATTAAGTCATCTAATGCAGAAAAATGTTTCCATTAATATTGCATATTATAAATTTCTTGATAAAATCTGGTTTTGTTTTATTCCCCATTGTATATTTTACTGATTACATGTCCATTTGTTGTAGCATATAATCTGAACTTGTCTGTGATTCGGCTTCTGTTATTCTTTCTACTGATTGTATATCTTTTCCCACAAGATCCACTGTATGCTGCTTTCCATGATGAAGAATGGGGTCGTCCAGAGCACGATGACAAGTACATATCTCCTCCCATGCTCTGTTGACACACTGTATTTGAAAAGTAAAAATTACTAGGAAACTAAGTTCATGTGTCCTCTGTCATTTTGCAGGAAACTTTTTGAATTGCTTAGCTTTTCCACTGCATTGGCCGAAATAACATGGCCTGCTATTCTTAGCAAAAGGCATATATTTAGGTAATATAACTTCTGCTGTAGTATCATTAGTTGAAAGGAAATTGTTATGATGGTTATGAAATAAGCTCTAGGTTTCTCAGGATATGCTAATTTGTTGTGCAAGTTTTGGACAGAGATGTCTTCATCGACTTTGATCCAATTGCTGTGTCGAAATTGAGTGAGAAGAAAATCGCCGTACCAGGAAGTACTGCCAGCTCTCTTCTGCCTGAACTGAAGCTGCGGGCTATTATTGAGAATGCACGTCATGTTTGTAAGGTATGTACCGAGTCTTAGCTTTATTGACTTCTCTATCTCTTACATTAAATGAGCTTTCTGGTTGCATTCATAGGGCTCATAATTTAATTGGATTCACTACATGGACTATCTTTATCAACCCCTGATTCAAGGAGAGATTGTCTAGCTACTAGTAGCAATGCCTTATTAAATCTAATCTCTAAGAAACTAAGTTGTGTATGAGATGATGAATGAGATGGAGTCTTTCAAGATAACATGTTCTTCAGTAATTTCTGTTAGATCATATTGGAACCGATTAAATTTATGAACATACAAATTAATTTCAGTTGGGTTCATACTGTAACCACATAGAAGATTAGTTTTCTCAGGAAGTGAAGCTTAACTAACCTAGAAAGAAATTGCTGATACGTTAACAAGCGTAAGAAGAACAATTGAAAGTTGTACATAATACATTTTCTCAGGTGATCTCATCACTACTCTGATGCTTGTTGTGCAGATAATTGATGAAGTAGGGTCTTTTGACAAGTACATATGGGGTTTCGTGAACCACAAACCTATAGTTAGTAATTTTCGTTACTCTCGTCAAGTTCCAATTAAGACATCAAAAGCTGATACCATAAGCAAAGATCTTGTGAGAAGAGGATTCCGTGGGGTTGGACCTACAGTTGTCTATTCGTTTATGCAAGTTGCTGGAATCACAAATGACCACCTCATAAGTTGTTTCAAATATCACAACTGCATAAATGTGGTTGATTTGAAAGATTCAACTGAGGTGACATGCAAGAATGAAGGGAAGCTAGCTGAAGATCTCGCCCAATTAGAATTGTCCAATGATTTGAAGCTGTCAAGGTAGTGCAATGTTTGATTTATCTGTCATCTGCCATGTGAATCGGTTAGTTTCCCACACTTGGATCGGCTTATTGCTGACAGTTTATGTACAAATCTTTATAATTTATTTTGTTCTTTTCTTGTCGATTGCACTATAGCAGCACTACATGTGCATAAGAATCAGCCTCTCTTGGTTCTTGCTTCAATCTGGTTTATTGATAGTTTTTTCATTGCATAAATTCCTCATATTTATTGACACGCATTTACAAGCAGCAAAGCCCAAGCATGCCATTTCTTTTATTAGGAAAGAACATCTGAATGCGAAATTTTGTCAAATGAGAGGAAGGACATCATCACTGGACCATTGGCTGCATCCACAAGCAAAGAAATTGCAGGATGTACATTGAAATCCAGCATCATTCTTCTCTTTCCTACCACAGACGTGGCAACGAAATTTCCTAACAAGACGCTCAACTTTGAGCGGATGGCCGCGAAGGCACTCAATGCTGAATTCTTGCCCAAACTTGAAGTTCTTACAATATCCCGACAAGGTATGAATGCCAAACTCGGATGGTAGGACGTATCACAGTGGCGGCAGTGAACATCCAACGCTTGGGATTCATCTCCGTCTCACACTCATCGCAGTAGAATTTCCCCGGGTGGTCCACGGCCGCATTGAACGCCAGCGGCAGCACGTGCTGGTCCAGGCAGCGCGTGTCGTCCGACGCTGGCAGCAACACGCACATGCAGCAGAGAACAAATTCGCACTTTTGGCACGAGTAGAATATGTTTCCCGGGCGCACGAGGAAGTCGCTGCACCCGATGCAGCGGATGTGGAGGGAGTCCTTGTAGTCCTTGCTCTCGACCAGCTTCAGGCGATGTCGGGGCTGCGAGTGGGCCCGGTGCTTGATCACGGGCGGGAGAGAAGCGCATTTTACGTCGGCTTTGAAGTCGCATTCGGCGCAGGAGTAGAAGAGCCCGTTCGTGTAGAATTGGCAGATGCTGCATTTGATGGTGTCGAATTTGGGGCATGTTTGGAGGGTCAGTGGGGTGGTGTGGCGGGGGTGGGGTGGGGTGAAGGTTCGGGGGAGACGGAAGCAGGGGGAGTGAAGAAAGTATTTGCCTTCCACACAGGTGTAGTATTTTGATTTGTGGGGATGGATTGGTGCAGTGCACCCGTCGCATGCCAGTTGTGATTTTTCTCCATAGGTGAAATCATCTTCGTCGTCATCGCTGTTTTCCTCGTCATTGTTATGAGAAGAGGATGGTGAGATTAAAGAGAAATGATGATCGTGGCTGTGGAATTTGTATTGGCCATTGGTGATTTCGTTATCATCTTCAGTTTCACCAACTCTCTTTACGAAAGATCTGATCAGCTCATCAGCTGTGTCATTTATTGGGAATTGGAGCACATCTTCTTCGTCTTCAGTTGCATCCTCGTCATTATCTCTGGACATAAATAATCAACTCATTAAAAAGAGAGAAATAAATACACTCCAGATTAATGACTAGACTACACGTTATAGATATCCATATTATATCTTGTATAAGTATTTAATAGAAATAGGATTATGTCTTCCCTATTAAAAGGCACATTCAATTGAATCATGACACTGGGTCAAATACAACTAACCTAGCAGTAGGTCAGTCAAATCGGGTACCCGTGGGTACCCGATCCGAAAATTTCAGGTACCCGATCACGAATTCTAAAAATCTAATACCCGATACCCGATCCAAATATAATTTCAGGTATCCCGTCCTGAAAAATCGGTATTCAGTCCCGATTGTGGAGTAGTTATTATTTTTTTCAGAAAATTAACTACAAAATTTTAGAAATACAAACTTGAAGTAGTTCAAGTTTAAGATAAAAAAAAAACTACTGCTCCCTCCGTCCACAAAATTTGAGTCGTATTCTTTTTTAGTCCGTCCCAACAAAGTTGAGTCATTTCCTTTTTTAACAAAAAACAAAACATCTAATCACTTTTACTTTATTCCATTATTTACTTTACTTTACCCTCTCTTATTCTTACTACTTTTTTCATCTCTCCTATTTATTTAATATAAATTCTTAATCTCTGTGCCCAAAAGTTTTGTCTCAACTTTCTTGGGATGGGGGGAGTACAAATTATTATAAATAAAAAATTCATATCTTTCCTCCATAATAAACATCACAATTCATACCTTAACCCTAAATGTGACTTAAGAGTGAAGAATTTCAAGAGTACATTTGATTTTTTAAATAATAAAATACATAATTTATTAAATTTAAAGGAAATTTAAAAAATCGGGTAATTCGGGTAATTTGGGTATACCCGATCGGATATTGGGTTACCCGATACCCAATAATCCAAAAATCTTATATCCGAACCCGATCCCAAAACCCGAAAAATCGGATATTGGGTATCCAATTACCCGATATTTCGCATTTGGATATCGGGTATCCAGTTCTCGATATCCATTTTGACAGCCTTACCTAGCAGTATATCTGGACTATTTTGAAAAAATAACTGGCCTAACAATATATCTGAAATTTAAATTTTGTGCAGTTTGCTAGAGAGTTGGTCCTATCTAGGGGTGGCGAAACGGGTTACACGTGGGTACCCGCACCCGAAAAGTCGGGTACCCGTATCCGATTTTAACAAAACTTATTGTCCCAATACCCGCCCTGCGACATACCGGGATTACCCGATACCCATGTCGGGTATCCCGTACCCGACCCGACCCGAAATCCTAATAAAAAATTTGAAAACCATAATAACCGTCAATGGTCCATAATTTACTTTATTAATATCGATGGTAAACGTTGAATAGATTGAGAATAAAAGTGAAGGGACACTCTATAGCTAGTTCCTGTGAGTTTTCAATTGTATGTTCGTTGGAATATGAAAATGTTTTAAAAAGAACTCTTAGATTATACTATAAAGTATAAAGTACTTCCACTACTTCGCCTTAATAAAGACATTTCATTTTCTTCACTCATTTTGGAAATATAATAATATAAATATTCCTCTCTACATTATTATTTCTCTTACTTTATTATTTCTCCGTTCTAAATATTTATTTTTAATTTTTCAAAATGAGTGCGTATATGGCTATTATTATTTAACTATTTACTTTTTTTTCATCCACTTTAACTATTTGAAACACTTCTATTAATATGAAAAGGATGGAGTATTAAAATTGGAATATGACTAATACTAATAATAACGGGTATTATCGAGACTAACAGGTATACCCACGCGGGTAGCGGATATACCCGCTACCCGCAAAATTCTAAAACACACTACCCGATCCCGCCCCGTTTCTCGTTATCGTCGGGTAGCGGGTACCCAATACCCGGCGGGTAGCGGGTCGAGATGAGAATTACCCATTACCCGCTACCCATTTTGCCACCCCTAGTCCTATCCAATAAAATAAAATAAATATTCACAGTTTTCTATAAAATAAACATTACTTCCATTTTTGTGCATCCTACATTTATGGACTCTTTAATAATTTGAGTTTCATATTTTACTATTAATATGATCACTTTTTCTTTCCATCTTTCTCTTATATTATCAATTATGCACTAAAGCATATGCTATTTCCAAATTTTATATTTTATAGATTAGAAGGAGTACAATAATACTCTCTCCGTCCCACATAAAATGAAATATTTGGGAATCGGCACGGGATTTTATGTAGTGTTGTTTTGTGAGTTGATGATGAGAGTAAAGTAAGAGAGATGAAAAAGTAGAGATAGCGTTGTTTCCATTTTAGGAAACGTTTCATTTTTAATGGGACAAACGAAAAAAGAAAATGTTTCATTTTTAATGGGACAGAGGGAGTACTTCATATCGGTGTGAACAAATAAATAAAACCAATATATGTATAAATCTCGTGAACCACTCCATCTTTGATAGATTGATTTTAAGATGGAACCTTCTATCACAAATAATCTACTACTTTAATCAACTACCCCTAATAGGGCTAATATCAAATTTAGGACCGGTGTATTAAATCCAAAATTGGATAGATTATTTTATGTTGCACTTAATACCAATTCAATACTCCTACTAAAGCAAATTCTAGTAAGGAATTGAGTTGAAGGAAAGCAAAAGTAATCTTACAAAGTATTGGGATTGGATGATGCATTGATGGCGCACTTGATATGGACGACATATCTGCAAAGTCTGCAATGATACACCCAATGTTTCCTCAGCAATGGCTTGCGACATATATCACATTTGAAATTAAACACAACATATTCAATGGGGAAGTGAAAGTCCAGCGAGAGACTATGTTTGTGGTGTGGGAACCACTCGGAGACCGGCAACGCCGCACAGCTCTCATGTATCCAGTACTGGCACGCGATGCACGCGTACGAGGAGCCCATCTCCCTCGTGCCGCATGCATCGTACTTGAAATAGCACGACCTCCCCGGCCGCCTCCAGAACCTGAGCTGGTGTTGGGGGTGGCTCGGGTGGGCCGTGCTATGACTGTCGAGGTCGGCCACCACGCCCATGCTTGACGCGCATCTCAAGTGGAGTTGGAAATCGCAGGCTGCGTCCAAGCAGTGGTAGCCGACCTCCCACCTCATATTAGTCTCGCAGACCGCGCAGTTTCCCGCCAATTTCTTTTGGGAAAGCGCGTGAGGGTGCGCGGGATGCGTGATGTTTCTCAGCATCTCTGCGCAGTCTTCGTGCAATGCGACGTCGCTCCCGCATTTCTTGCTGCAGGTGTAGCCTAGCTCGCCATAGAAGCGCCGCCGGCAGCAGTTGCAGATGCTTTCCACGCGAGTTTCGGTTAGAGAAAGTGGATGCTCGTGCAAGAAATGGTCTAGAAGCACCTCTTCTTCTTCCTTTTTCATTTTTTCACTCATTGTTTCTTGGTTTTGTTTTAATAATTAGCTCCTCCCCTAGTTTTATAGTAGTAATTGATAGCAAACAGAATCGGACCAATATTAACATATGGAGAAAGGAATATACCAAGCAAATTAAGTTTGGCAGCAAAGAATGTAATTATTCTTTTCTTGAAATGTCTGTTAGAGGGAAATACAGTTATGTTCTTCCAAACTTGAATACTACAACCATCTGAAAGGAAACAAGAGAATTCATAAAGAAGAAAGGTATGCCAGAGAATGCCATAATTATCAAACTGAGGATTTTACTGGTTCGTTACCTAAAATGTAATGTTCATACAAACGATATATATAGCTAGACTAAGAAGGATCTATAATCCATTCCTAATCTATTGTACAAACCAATTACAGAACTTAATCATAACAGATATCCTTAATCTTTCTTCTTCACAATTCCTCTCATTGCCACGTCTCTCCAAGATACTTTGTGGTCCTCATTCTTGTTTGTTTGTAGAGCAGCGGATTGTTCATTGATGCTAGCTGGCACATGTATTGAGCCGACCACCTCTCGTGCTCTAGCTGAACTCACGTGACCATCATTTGAATCCAATTCATGCAGCTGAACACTGCATGCTTCCTTAGCAATATTCTTGCTTTCATCTTTACTAAGTCCTCTAACATCTCCCCTCAATCCGAGAGAGGCTAATGATATTACTCCAAGTCTATTCCTTAGTTTCTCAAAGGATTGCCTATTCAGAGGCTTTGTGAAAATGTCGGCTATATGATCTGCAGTGGGGACATGTCTTAACTCAATCTCCTTTGCAAGCACTTTATCTCTCACAAAGTGAATGTCCAATTCTATATGCTTTGTTCTTGCATGCAATACAGGGTTTGAGGCTAAGGCAATAGCTGTAACAGCCCTCCCTCCTAGGGTACAATAAATGCGGCAACTGCTACCAAACGGTCTCGAAGAAATGAACAAAGGCTAGGGTTTCATTTAAAGAGTGTTGACCAAAAGATTAGAAAGAACTATCAGAGTATTTAAAACAACAACTTCACCTAGGAACTTGAATAAGAAAAAGGAAGGTATAATAAATGACGTTCAAGAATCTCAAGAGTATGACATAGTTTCCAAGATGAAAACCACAAGATAGTCTAAGGCCTCTAAACCGAAAGGAGAGTGCAAAATATTCAAAATAAACACAAGTGTATCAAAAAATCAGCGGAGAGCGACCAAGAGAAAGAGTAGCTATGTATGAAGACACAACTACGCTTGAAGTTCATAACAACCATCTTAATTAATTATCATGCTCAACACCCGCCACCGCTCGTCATCGTTCAACCTGCACATAAGGAAAAACACATGCAGGGCTGAGTATTTTGAAATACTCAGTGAGCTCGTTGCCAAAACATTTTACAAGTTATGCCACCCTTACCAAGTGAACTCGAGTTTTAAGCAGTTATAAGAGAATATCACGAGTATCACAAAATATATTTTCCATAAACTGGCCAGTCAAAATAACTCCCCATTTTCTCATAAATTTCCACAATCACAATCACAATATTTCCATGGTGCGACGAAAGTGTGGCCACACTTTTCGCCCACGAGACCGGCCGACTAGCAAGGACGGCTACCGATCCCATCGTGTACACAACCTGGTAGGGTTTGCGGCCCATACTCAGACCCGAATTCGTATAATCATATCCATAGCCCTATAGCCCAATGGAGCGAACTCACAAACTAGGCATCGGGCACACAATATCACAATAAAACAAACATAGACATGGCATAACAGTTAAACCACCCTTATAACACCAATCAATATTTTTTGACAAAATAAAAGAGAGTTTTAAGAGTAAAGCCCACCTCGACTGCTTAGATTTCAAGTAGTTTCGCTTTTCCGTTATCCGGCTTCGCAACCGAGGTTTCACCTTTTAATCACATAGGCACATATCACAAATCAGGTTCAACACAAACTCCTAACTCATGCATGTCTCAACACCTTCCCTTTTTTCCATCGATTTATCTTAACACCATTAATCAAAGCCATGTTCATCACAAAAGTTCCATTCTCATCTCAACTCTAGGTCTAACGTCAACATATGTCATACAAGAATATTTGCCAACACACGACACACACACACACACACGCACGCCTACATGCACGCACACACACGCACGCCCACGCACACCACATGCATATTTATTCACATATCCCTTTTATCCCACTTTCACTCAAACAAGATGCATGAGAGTTCAAGAAGACCGATTAATCGGTTAGAAAGAAGAGGAATCGAGTGGAAAGAAGGGGATTAAATATAAGAATACCTTATTGAGAAAAACGAACGGTAGAAATTAAGTATTAGCCTTGGTTCTTCAAGATTCTTGGGTTGAACTTCAATTCTTCTTCAAAAGATGACAAAGTATTGGAGAATAGGAGAAGAAAAATTGGAGAGAGTGAAGAAGGAGAGGGAGGCGTGTAGTAGGGGTGGGGGGCGAAAATTCTAGGGTTAGGTTTAGGAGTTCTCCTATTTATAGTGCTCAACAAGATCTTTAGGTAATTAAGATAGAATATTTGGTAATATTTTATTCTCCACAATTAAATAAAATAATATTGTGGAGTGGGGAAGAAGAATTAACGTAAATAGACTCTAGGGTAAAATCCCCTAATTTTCGAAAATTAGGCTTTTAAAATAGCCAAGACTTTGTTTTGGTATATTTTACGGAGTAGAATAAAATATCACGGAGCAAAATAAAAATTAAGAATTCCCCCAATTAGGGATTGGAAATAGGTGTTTCTATGCCTTTTAAATAAAGCATGAATTTTTGATATTCACTAAAATAAGATATGGCAAGATCCCTTTAGGTATGGAAAGATTTGGTAGAATATTTAAATTCTAGGTATGGAAGGAAATCAAATAAGGAACCAATAAAATAAGCAAAGTATTATTTCCTTCCCAACATAGTGATTTTCGAAAATCACTATTAAATAAGGGGGTGTCGATTTTCTCATTAAAATAAGGAATAATTGGATTTTGGATTAAAATTGGATAAATATCCCAAGAATTAAATTAAATCCGGAAAAATAGAATTCCTCCTTCAAAAATCAAGGGGGTTCGAAAATCATGAGGATTAGGTGACTAGTATTTATGGAAATTTTCTCTAATATTCTCACTCACCTTTAAACAATTAATTCACCTCATAATTTAATAAATCACATGCCACATCACATAGTCAACAATTTTGACTTTTCAAACTTCCCGGTCAAAGAAACTCATGCAATAAATTCACTTATCAAATAATTCACATCTCCCACGTCATCAATAATAAATTCTAGGGCTCTATAATTAGGGTTCGGAAATTCGGGATGTTACAATAGCACTCAAATTATCCACCCAAATAACTGGACTGTTATTTTTCTTAATCTTCAATTCACCAAGTAAAGAATTCAGCCATGCTATTTCTGAGGCTGCCAATGCTAGACTATTGTATTCAGCCTCAGTGTTGGATCTAGCCACCACTCCTTGCTTCTTCACACACCAAGAGATCAGATTCTTTCCATAATATGTGCAAATTCCACTCACCGACCTCCTATCATCCAAATCAGATGCCCAATCCGAGTCAGAAAAACCAAAAATAAGGCTGCTGGACTTATGAATTTGAATCCCAAAATCGATTGTTCCAGAGAGATATCTCAAGATCCTCTTGACTCCCTTCCAATGTGTATCCAATGGTGAAGCCATGTACGGACTCACTTTGTTAACAACAAAGTTCATATCAGGTCTGGTGATAGTAGCATACTGCAGAGCTCCTACAATGCTCCTATAAAACTTGGGATCAGGGACTAGTTCCCTAATGTTTTTGCTCAACTCACATCCAGAGATCATAGGAGTTGGGCATCCCTTTGCCCCTGTCATGTTAGTTTTCTTTAGAATATCTTTGATGTAGTTTGATTGACATAGGTGCAATCCACCTTGATCAGTTCTCACAACTTCCACTCCAAGAAACAAACTCACCTCCCCAAGATCTTTTAAAGAAAAATAAGAGTTCAATTGAGAGATGATCTTCTGAATAGAAAGAGAAGAATTACCTGTTATTAGCATATCATCATGATAAGGCTAATTTCATGCATCGGTATGTGCAAAGTAATGTTATAATTTGCTGGGTCTAACACGTTTCCTAAGCCAGGTGTGTGAAGAAAATGGCTAGATCGAGGAAGTTATGGAGGAGATGGTCTAGCAGG
>NC_062970.1:23930516-23957516 GCF_023119035.1 Salvia hispanica | reverse complement strand
GCTGTTTTTGCTAGTTTCCACCGTCGAACTTCACTTTTGGGAGTCGACTTTGATGTTGATAATGTTTAACTGCTTATCGCTCATGGATCTGAGTTTAGCTGTTTAATTTCAATTTATTTGCTTAGATCTCTCTGTTGTTGGCGTAATTCTTAAATTGCTATGTCGATCTCTGCTTATTTCGTTATTGAGGTGTTTGATGTGGAATTTGGTGACAGATCTGTGGTTGATCTGACGTGATGGAGAATTTCTTCTGTTTGGAGTCCGTGTCGGACGCTTGGATCCGGAGTGGATTTAGCATCTGAAGTTAGTTTTGGCGTGCGAAAAAACAGTAGTTGATAGACTTGTTTTATTTCCTTTGTTTTCTATTCCACTTCGTCTAGGTATGCAGATCTGTTAAGTTCTTCGTTAGTTATGAATAGATTTGATTCAAGTTAGTAGCCCTGTTGTTGATTTGCTTATGTGTTTTCTCAAGAAGTTTTATGCGAATTTGGTTGTAGAAGACGATGTCACTGTCAGTTAGTACGAGAGTTAGTTATTCTGCCACTTTCCAGTCGTACTCTGCTTTTTCTTAGATGTGGTCCCACCGTAGAATTATCTCCTAGGTCTAGCTATTAGGTTAAGTTTCTTTCTAATATTCCCAAGTCAAGTTAATTTTAATTTTTCCTCAACCCAAGAAAATGCGTGGCAGCAGCCAACACTAAAAATACTCCCAAATCCTTGATTACGAGTCTTACGCATCCTTCTCTGTGGGATCGATCCCTACTTCCCTATACTAGGTTTAGTAAAGTGGTTGAGGGTTTTTGAAGCGGGGAAGTACTTGTGTGTCCGACGACCGGGATTCCGCACAACCTACGAGTTCCTAGACCAAGTGATCTAGTGGATTTGCTGGATCTGGGGAACCTGCCTTATTTGAATATCGCAACACTGCACACACACTACACTTGTACTGTCACATCCCGAGTAGCTTCACATCAACATAGATCAATAGGTATATCACTTCATCCCCCTTCTGTCTATAAAACATTGAAGCATCAGCCTTTGATTGACAGAATCCCGGAGACAATAGGACTGAATGGACAGTGTAGAACCAAGCCCGTGATGCTTGTTTTAAGCCATAGATTGCCTTGTTTAGTTTGTAAATCAGATATGGGCCACCTGGTTCAAAACTAAGAGGTTGCTACATGTATATGTCCTCCTTCAAATCACCATTTAAGAAAGCATTATTCACATCTAGGTGAGTAATGATCCATCCAAGACTAACTGCCAGACTCAATATTACTCTGATGGTGGTTGGTTTGACAACAGGACTGAAGGTCTCATTGAAGTCAAAACCAGGCTGTTGAGAAAAGCCTTGAGCCACCAGTCTAGCTTTATGGCGAGCAATAGCACCAGAAAGATGGAATTTGAGTTTAAAGATCCAAGTACATCCTATCAGATTCTTGCCGGGGGGAAGAGTGGTCAAGATCCATGTTTTATTCTTGAGGAGAGCCAAAAACTCAGATAGCATAGCAGCTTTCCAAATAGGTATGAGTAATGCTTCAAGAGCTGATTTAGGGAGAAGAAAAAGAGAAATGGCTAATGAGAAAACTCCTGGCTTGAAAATTCCAGATTTGGACCTAGTAGTCATGTGATGAGTAGGATGTTTGGACTGGGTGGTAGGGGCAGAATCTGAGGTGTTTGAAAAGGGAAAGTAGATTCATCAAAGATAATATCTCTTGTGATGATTGCTTTTCCACTAGGAAATAGCGCTTTGTATCCCTTGTGAGAGGAGCTATAACCCAAGAATGTACACCCAGCTGATCTGAATTCAAGCTTATGCTTATTATAAGGGCGAGTGAGGGGATAACATAGGCACCCAAAAACTTTAAGGGCAGAGTAGTCTGGTTTATGTGATGCACTATTTTTTAGCACTATCAATATATGCAAGTATACATAATAGAAATAGTATAGCCAAAGGTCAGTACCGAATATCGAACACGAGAAAAACAAACACGGACTGTCTATCTCCTACTAAGACTCAATTACTATATGGAGAAACGAAAGATTTTGAAAACTGAAAGCAATAGAAAACAAATAACAACTGATTGCAAATAAAACACAAAGATAAAATATAGAGATAAGGGAATTCTAGGGATGTGCGTTCACAGTTATGGTTATACAAATTCCAAACTACAATACCCTAGCACTTTGATAGGACGTGTCACCTGGCTTATGCTCATGCGATGCAAACGTTGATTACAAGACTAGGGTTGTCAATCCTAACACGTAACTCCATAAAGCTCCTAAGACCCTTGAAAAGTCCTCACTCTCAATTAACAGTGTCATTTTAAAGAAAGCTAAGTGTAGTGTCTATTAAGTGGATCTAACTCACTAGAACTCTCTCACAGTTATGAAGCAAGTTATATTAAATCATACAAGATTGTGTCACTCAATCATGCAGCATCAAGATTACTTAGGGAAGAAACAAAGTAAAAACAAAATGGATATGAAATAGAAAACTGGAATTGTATAACCAAAGTCGTTACTAACACATCCCTAGAATCCTACGAGTTTAGTTACACATAATGGAATAAACTAAACACATTGATTGAAGGGAAAACAATTGGAACATAAAACTAAAGCAAATAAAACCCGTAGGTTGAATCCTTGTCATTCTTGATGTTCTTGAAATCCTTCTTCAACTCCTTGCGCAACTGAAGTACTCGCTTTTAGTCTATGTGAATTATTTTGCAAAAAGAAGCTCTCTGTTTGATGAAGCTTGAGGTCCTATTTATAGGGGAAAGCCAATCCTCATTGAAAAGGAAACGATCTTCAAAATACGGTAAATCTTGGAGCAGATCTAGGTCAAATCGGATTCGCCGCCTTTCTCCAGCGGGCCGTCGCACCTTGGCCGGCGGTCGCCACGTTGGAGTCCAGAGACTCTGTCCTTTTAGCGGCGGACCGCCGCATGACTTCCGGCGGTTGTCGGGCGAGACTCCTTTCCAAGCGTAAATTTCCGAGGCGGGCCGCTGCATAGCTATGACCACCGGGCGCCGACTGTCACCGTACAACCTTGCGGCGGTCGCTGGTCGCCGTCTGACTCCAGATTTCCAGACTTTGCATTTTGACTCCCTTTTTCGGCTTAATTATGCACATTTCTCACAAAACACGTCAAAATACCAAAATTGATGAAATATGCAAATAATGGACGTGTAGAGTGACTTTGACATAAAAAATGGACCAAATAATGGCCTTAAAACAATGCAAAATTCGAGCGTATCATTATGACAGTGGAGTTTATCAAGTGCACAACAGTGAGAAAGGCATCATCCCAGAATTTTTGAGGAAGAGAGGCTTGAGCTAAAAGAGCAAGACCAGTTTCTACGATGTGTCTATGTTTCCTCTCAGCCAAACCATTCTGTTGAGGTGTGTATGGACAAGAGACTCTATGAAAAATTCCACACTCTTTCAGGAAAGAAGTTAGACCTTGAAACTCACCACCCCAATCAGATTGAAGAACCTTAATTTTAGAATTGGAAAGGTTCTCACTTAAGGCCTTAAACTGTTTGAAAGCAGCATATGCATCAGTTTTCTGTTTCAACAGATATACCCATGTGAATCTGGAAAACTGATCAACAAAGGAAATATAGTCGGAATAACCATTTCTGGACACAATTGGAGATGGCCCCCATAAGTCACTATGTATCAATTCAAGAGGAGCTTTAGACTCTGAGTTTGACAAAGAATAAGGAAGCCTATGATCCTTTGAGACACAGCAAGACTGACAAACATAATTATCTTTCATTCGAGCATAAGGGATATTACATCTTTGCAAAACAAGGCCAAATTTAGAATAGAAGATGAACTAGAACTACTGCCAGAAAAACCATTGGGAAGGCTGATTGTGTGAACTGCTGGAACTTCAGAAATGAGAAGGGGATTGGAGCTACAACTTCTCTTGATTGGAGAATGGTCTACTAGGAAGTGATAAAGCCCTTTATCAAGTGTTCCCTTGAGCACGGTTTCCTTGGTGCAAAGATCCTTGACAAGACAAAATGATGGGTGAAATTCAAAGATAACAGAATTGTCTTTGGCAAATTGTGATACACTAACGAGATTTTTGGTGATGTTAGGCACATGTAAGAGATTCTTAAGGTGAAGTTTTCTGGAAATTTTTTGAGAGTGTGATCTAAAGATAGTTTCACCAATATTAGCAATACCAACAAATTCACCATTGCCAACCATCAGATTTTTACCTCTTGTGTACTCTGAGCTGATGTTCAAATTTCCCAGGTCATTGGAGACATGGTGAGTAGCTCCAGAGTCCGGTTACCAGCTGGTTGAAGCATTGGAATCATATCCAAATTCTGACTGACTTCCAGCAGAGAAGTTGACTGTAGGAGACCTTGGCAAAGACTGGACCAAATGAGCTGAGGGATAGCTTTGCTGCTGCTGTGGGGAATTTGCTCTAAACTGCATATTAGGATGAGTGTAGTTCTGTTCAAACCTTTTCCAGCACTTAGCTGCTGTGTGACCAGGTTTTTCACAGAGTTGGCAAATGATTTTATTGCCTCCTCCTCTACCAGAATTTCTTCCACCTCTGTCTCCCCTTTGGTTTCTGGATCCACCCTTCCTCCACTGGAGTCAAACTTGTTGTAGTTGTTGTCGTATGGAGATGAATCCTTCTTCTGCCCCAACTGTTGATGTTGTACCAAATTCAGAGAAGGCTGGGATCCCTCTAGACTGGCCAAGTGCGACCTTGTTGTCTCCATCCTGGATTCACAACTGAGTAGAAATTAGCTGACATCTCCCACAGACCAGGGCTCAGATCTGGAGGTCACAGCACACACTGCTGGATCATATTCTTGGCCCAATCCTCCAAGAATGTACAAGATCTGCTCCCCAGCAGATATCCTGCATCCAACAGAACCAAGAAGATCAAAGAAGTTCCTCATTTTTCCTAGATATTCAGTCATAGTGAGACCATCTTTCTTGAGATTCTACATTTGCTGCCTATACTGCATAACCTTGGCAATGAAGCGGCTAGCAAAATTTGTCTCCAAGGCTCTCCAGATATCCTTAGCGAATCTGAGTCCTACAACAATGGACAAGGCTCCTTCTGACAGAGAAGAGAGTAGCCATACAACCACTCTTCTATCCTGCCTTTGCCATGCCACAAATGCTGGATTCAGCATCAAAGATCCTTCAACTGGATCCGCAACCATCTGTGGTGGTGGGCTCGCTTCTCCAGTGAGAAATGCTTCTAGGCCATAGCCACACACAGCAACATCCACTTGTTGTTAAGGCATTTGAATCGTTTGATTCATTGCCTAAAATATAATGTTCATACAAACGATATATATATCTAGACTTAGAAGGATCTAGAATCCATTCCTAATCTATTGTACAAACCATTTACAGAACTTAATCATAATAGAAATCCTTAATCTATCTTCTTCACAATTCCTCTCATTGCCACGTCTTTCCAAGATACTTTGTGGTCCTCATTCTTGTTTGTTTGTAGAGCAGCGAATTGTTCATTGATGCTAGCTGGCACATGTATTGAGCCAACCACCTCTCGTGCTCTAGCTGAACTCACGTGACCATCATTTGAATCCAATTCATGCAGCTGAACACTGCATGCTTCCTTAGCAATAATCTTGCTTTCATCTTTGCTAAGTCCTCTAACACTATCTACAAATTTGTAACTTGTCTTTGTCAAGGAAGTGTTTTCCTAATAACTTTCTATTCGGTGTTCAGAACCGCCAAAAACTCGAGTCGAGGCTAAAACAAAAAAATTAAAGAACTAGCTTTAAAATATCCATTCTCGTAACAAATACTCCCTCGGGTCCTTGAAATGTTGTTCACTTTGCTTTGTTCCATTTTTGGTAAATGAACTCTACTTTCCACTAACACATTACATTCATGTTCTGTTAAAACTTATATGTTTCTGGATTACAAGATAAACACTAGCCGAACGGAATTGTTAAAAATTGACTGTTTTAAACGGTTTTAATCCAAATGGGACTGTTAAAACAATCAAAATCGGTCAAAATCGGGTTAAAATCGTTTAAAAATTGACGTAATTATTAGTGTAGGACCAATTGTGATCCCAGTTGAAATGTTCAAGGATGCAAAAATTTAAAAGATAAAGTATAGGACCAAAATCATAAAATGGGCCTATGTTCAGGACCAGTTTTGGCCTTTACTCAAGAAAATAAACTGAAATGGAAACTACAATAATCAAAACAGTAACTGTAAAAGCAGTAATTAGACGAGCCAATGAGTCATCTTTCCGCAAGACGAGATACGCTCTGGTAATGCTTTCGAATTGGCGTGTCGTCCCCAAAGATAAAATGGGTTCATCTCTAGAGAAGCAGCACCGCTAGCAATAGAGCTCCGGTGAACTGGATGATGGTGAGAGCAGAGTTCGACATAAGAAAAATGCTTAGAGAGAGAGATTTTATGCTATGAGTGTAGAGATTTCAAGTATATCTTGAAATGTCTTGGTGTAGAGAATGTGGAGGATATGGATTCTGCCGTTAAGGCTAATTTGTAACGGTCGGCGGTTACAAACGTTAGAGACGTCGCAAACATCAATCATGGAGCATGTACCTGGACGGATGTAACTAGACACTTCTCACGTAGTTGTTTATTCCAGAAATGTATCTTGACGACCCGATCAGTGTTCACGCATGGAATTCTATGAAGCTTCTCCATATGCTCATTTGCCTCATTGTTTTGTCTACGTGTCCAAAATTAATATTAATTAATTACATATCTCCATATATCGTGACATGCTATAATATACTCCCTCTGTCCCTGTTTAAGAGTCACATTTTGTCATTTAAGTCCGTCCCAGTTTAAGAGTCACATTTAGAATTTGTCATATTTGGACATAAAATTTAACCTCATTATTAATCAAATTTACACTCAAATGCCATTACTTTCATAAAAATAAAACAAAACAAATTCTCAAACATACAAAAAGTCAAAAGGGTTTCACTTTCCACTATCTCACTTCAATTATTACACACTCCAACAACCACTACCCCGCTTCAATTATTACACACTCCAACAATTTCTTAAAACCTGTGCCATAACTAAATCTTACTCTTAAACTAGGACGGAGGGAGTATTATTTATCACTCACCGGGAATTGATTTAGAGAAAGTGAATATACCACAATCATTTACTCGAGCGTAGATCAATTATAGATTATTTAATTTTTTTCAAAATCAAATATTCCGCTACACGTACGACCCATCAAATTGCGTTGACAGGTTTACAATTCCAAAATAAACTAATACTCCTAACGGCCGTTTGGTAGCTATGTTACGGCTAGATTAGGGGATTTATCTGGGTTTATTTGTGTGTTTAGTAGCTATGTTACCAATCTGCGTAGCCCGCGTTTTATATCTGGCCGGCACAAAGTGATACGATCATGGAAGCCGTGCGTCAAGGATTTCAACTACAGTTGGATTCAACTGGAAATCGTCCTATTGAAATGACATCCGAAAGCTATGAAACTACCACCATTGTCTTCGTCTTGGAAACAGCTTCGCGTGGGTATCTTGCACATCCCAATCGGAGTCCGAATGAGGGAGTTATGGCGGTTTTACGGAAGTCGCGCAGAGAAGGCCGGGAGCTTCGGGAAAAACGCCCGACCGGGCGTTTCGCTTGTGAAAATCGCCCGGGGACAGGGAAAACGCCTGGGCCGGGCATTTTGGTATGCGAAAAACGCCCGACCGGGCGATTATGCCGATTTTTTTAGATTTTGTGGGCCAACTTTCTATTTTTGGACCCATAGTATAAATACCTCTTGATGTCATTTCTTTTCTTTAGGTTTTTGCTGAATTAAAGTTTCTACCTTAGAGCCTAGTACCCACTAGGTGTTTGATCTTTTGTTGCTTTGGGTTGGGTTATTTTTTTTCCTTTTGGTCTTTTGTTTTTGCTCTGTTTTGTTGGGATGATCGGATTGATCAATTGTGCTTAGATTACGATGAAATTTGGTGTGTATGATCTATGTTATGTTACCTACGTACCTGCAAAATTTCATCAAAAAATTCCTTCGTTTGCCTAGTTAACCGTGGAGATTAACATCATTGCCCTGTTTTGGCATAGTTGGGGAAAACCATACAAAACATATCCAATCATCAAATCTGACTATATATGGCTATTTTTCCCTTGATATAGAGTTGTTTGGGAATCTATCCACTAAAATTCATCCAAATTGGGCGCGGTGATCAATACTAAAATAATTCATAAAGATCAACCAGATTTCAGCATAAAGCTTCATCCCATGTCTTGTGTTCTTTAGTGTGTGTGTTTGCTCTAGGCCTAGTTTTCTTTGCTTTCATATGTTTAATCATTATTACTTTGGTATTTACTACTTGGTGTCCATATGTTCTTGAGGTGTATACCTTGATTGAGTTGTCCGGGCGCCAACGAGTGGGAATTGGATCGAGAGTGTGTGATACTAGCCCCACTATATTCTAAACCTACCGAGTGACATTGGTGAGTGACTTGGGGGGGTGAGGGGATACTACATTGGGGTGAGTTAGCTTCTTAAATCTCTTTTTCTTATTTTGCTAATCTCTAAGGCTAGTTTCTAGTCTTTGTCTTTGTAGGTAACTTGGATGCCTCCTATTACTCGATCTAACAAGATGGGGGACGTCCATGAGGAGGAAGTAAGGAAGGGGGCGGGCTCAAGTAGTTCCAAACCCGAAGGTGATCTTGTGAGCATGATGGCACAAATGATGAAGGGATTCAAGCAAGAGATGATGATCCAAATGGATGTGCGAGCAAAAGAAGCCCGCATGCTTGCCGCCCAAAACACTTTATTTGAGGAGTTCAACACCTTGAAGGGAGGCCGCACATCTAGGACTCCTACTTCTAGGGGTAACAATCTACCTAATGTTGCCCCGGAGGAGATGATGGAAGAAGTGGTGTATGAGGGATGGCAAAGGGGTAATGATAGAAATAAAGTCAATCACATGGAGAATGATCGGTTTGGGGGAAGAAATGGTGCCCGTGGCCGTTTTAAAGGTGACTATGAATCAAGGTACCATGGAGATGGGCTTGATAGAGGATATAGTGGGAAAAGAGCTCCCAAGTCTCATGGAGAGTGGTATTCTAGGAGGGTGAGAGATCAAGTTAGCCATAAGGGGTTTGAGAGGCCAATTGAAGAAGAAGTCTCATATAGAGCTCGATTGAGGCCTACCTACCTACATGGTGGTGTTGACACAAACCAAAGAGGTAACTCATCAAGTAATTTGGCTACAACCTCTTCTTTCCATTTATCACATAAGTCTCTTGATGTATATGGAAATGTCTCCTCTTCGAAGAGCTTAATCCAAATTAGTAGAAAAAAAGAACGAGAGAGAGAGAGAAAAGGCTTGAGAGTGAATGTGAGTCTAAAAAGCCAAGAGAGCGTGATAAAAGACAAGAGTGTGAGGTGCAAAAGTCAAGAGAGAGTGGTGGGGGTGAGAGAAGATAAGGCTAATTTCATGCATCGGTAATGTGCGAAAAATGTTATAATTTGCTGGGTCTAACACGTTTCCTAAGCCAGGTGTGTGAAGAAAATCGCTAGATCAAGGAAGTACTGAAGGAGATGGTCTAGCGAAGGAAAGGAACGAAGTGAGCAGGATTTACAAGGAAAATTGGCGTGACAGAGGAGTCAATAGCTGAGGGCAACAAAGTCTTATCTATACCTCGCTGGGCCCCACTCAAACGCCTATATATAGAAGAGCATGCAACGCAAGGATTATCACTTTTTTTCACTCTTCTTAGCTCACACACATTACACACACTTGGGAATGGATCTGGGGTAGTCGGGAACGGAAGGTTACTTTCTTAGAAATTTCGTGGTTGGCAACACCGTCCGAGTGTGGGCGAAGATACAATTCCTTTTAATTTCAGTTGTTTTGCTCGTTTTTACCGTCGAACTTCACTTTTGGGAGTCGACCTTGCTGTTGATGATACTTATTTGTCTTTCCGTTTGTTGATCTGCGTTTAGCAGTTAAATTTCAAGTCAATTTGCATAGATCTCTCTGCTGTTAGTTTATTTCTTCAAATGTTATGTCGATCTCTGTTTATTTTGATGTTGTGGTGTTTGATATGGAATTTGGTGATAGATCTGTGGTTATTTGAGTATTCGGAGTTCCTTGTTTAAATCTGACGTGATGAAGAGTTTCTGTTGGTTGGAGTTCATGTCGGACGCTTGGATCCGGAGTGGATTTAGCGTCTGAGGTTGGATTCGACGTGTGGAAAGATAGTTGTTAGATGGATTCTGTTTTCTTCTTGTTTTCTGTTTTGCTTCGTCTAGAGTATGCAGATCTGTTAGGTTCTTCGTTGTTTATGCATTAATTTGATTTAAAAGTCAGTTGCTCTGTTTTAATTTCGCTTATGTTGAATTTCTTAAGAAGTTTTACGCAATTTGGTTGTAGAAGACGATGTCGCTGTTAGTTAGTACGAGAGTTAGTTATTCTGCCAACTTTTCGTTCGTACTTTGCTTTTTCAGTCATGGTCCCCACAGTAGGTTTATTTCCTAGGTCTAGTAGTGAAGTAGTTTTCTTAGATCAAGTGTCGAACAGTTAATTTCCTTTACTACGCTCTTTCATGATTTTTGCCTAGGTCTAGCTGTTAGCTTAAGAATTTTTAAAGTTTCCCAAGTCAAGTTAATTTTGTTTTTCCTCAACCCAAGAAAATGCGTGGCAGCAGCCAACACCAAAAACACACCCAAATCCTTGAACATGAGTATTACGCATCCTTCTCTGTGGGATCGATCCCTACTTCCCTATACTAGGTTTAGTAAAGTGGTTGAGGGTTTTTGAAAGAAGTGCTCTGTGTGTCCGACGACCGGGATTCCTTGCGATCAACGAGTTCCTAGACCACGTGATCTAGTGGATTTGCTGGATCTAGGGAACCTGTTATTTCCTATTTGAACACACGCACACACAAGAGGGCTTTTCAAATGGCGCCGTTGCCGGGGATGGATGGCGTTTGTTGTTATTTCATTTAAGGATTTGGAATAAAATTTTGATTTCTGTTATTTTCTTTCTCCCTGACAGTTTATGAAAGCAGGCTTCCAATCTGGAAGTTGGGCAAGCTCATCTGGATCAGGGAGTGGCCAATACAAGTGGCGAGTCAAGGAATCTACATCTACCATCACCACCAGATCAGGATTGAGGACGGAAGATCCATTTCCGTTCGAGTCAGAAAGTGAAAAGGAGTGGAATTCATCGACAGAGGAGAACCCAGGGACATCAACCGAACCAGAGCATTCCGAGACCGAGGAGGAGAAGGACCCAGATATGGCTCATCTACTAGACCCCGATCCGGAAATAGGGTCGCTCACCGCACATCTTGACGGTGAACCCGCTCATGCTATAGTCTCGAACCCACGACGGAGGTCGATCGATATCAAGACAAATGTACTTGGAGTTCTACCTACTTTCTCTGGGCGTAGGAACGAATGCCCCTATGAATTTTTGAACGAGTTCAGTAAACTATGCAGCATTCAAAAGCGACCCAACGAGGCAACAGAGGAGGACTACCGTCTTCGAGCAATTCCGTTTGCTCTCAAAGGGGAGGCGAACACTTGGCTGCTAAGGCTTCCACCGGACTCGATCAACACGTGGAAGGATTTTAAACTGGAATTTCTGGACTACTTTTTTCCATCCAACAAGACGAATGCCTTGAAGAAGGAGATTCAGGAGTGCAAACAAGAATACGATGAGTCTCTGAGTTCTTATTGGTCCCGTTTCAAGGGGCTGCTGGATGCTTGTCCAAACCACAGGATGATAGAAGCGGAGACTTACTATTTGTTCTACGAAGGTGCAAACCCTGAATCAAAGGACTTGATGAACTCCTCGAGCGGGGGAAATTTTACCAAGAATAAGGCAAGTGAAGCTCGGGAAACCTTGGGGAGGCTGATCGAGGCAAAGAAGGCCTATGATAACCCGCGAAGCATATTGAGGAGAGGATCAGCTAATGCAGTGATGGATCAAGAAGACAAGAAGGTGGAAGATAGGATCGATAAACTGGAAAAGGCCTTGCTAAATGCAATTGAGAAATACAATCCGCATGCTCCAGTGGAAATTGAGAAATCCCCTGGTCAAGAGGAAAGGCAACTGCAACCATACTACAGTCAGCCCTGCGAAGGGGAGTGTCAAGCTCAAGCAAATTCGATGGGAAGTTGGAATCCCGATGGAAGTTGGAATCAAGGAAGACAGAGGGACGCTCCATGGAGGACTCACCCAAACTTTAGATGGACTGACCATGATCAAAGCCAGCCACCTCCATTTCAGCTCACGAATTTTGCACACCCTCCGGAGAGGCAGTCCAACTGGTCAGGGAAAGGTCAAGAAGGACAATTGCAGCTGGGGTATAGGAATCAGGACCAAGCTAATTGGGGAAACAAAAATCAGAACAACCCAGGAAGCTCCTATGTGCCACCTCATCAGAGAAACAATCAAGGAAACTACCAGAACTCCCAACCGAATCATCAAGGGAATCAAGGGTCTGGTGGCCAGTACAATAACCATCAGGGAAATCAAGGGTCGAATAACCAATACAACAATCATCAAGGCAACTATCGACAGAACCAAGGTCAAGGACAAAATTCTGGTCAATTCAACTTCAGACCACAACGGAGTTTGGATGACATGGTCCATGATCTGGTAAATTCACAGCAGTTCATGCAAGGTAACCTACACTCCAACAATGACATGGTGCACAAGTTACAAGATGCTCAGTCTGAACATAAAGCCGCCATGGACATGATGGCAAAACAACTTTCCCAGATCGCAGTTTCCTTGAATGAGATGCGAGGGAATGAAGGCAAACTTCCTGCTACCGTCAAACCGCCAGACCGAGCAAACATTAGTCAAATCACCTTGAGATCTGGGCGGGGTTACGAAGGGCCGACGTTGGAAACTGATGAGGAAGTGCCTATGCAAGCTAAAGAAGGGAAACAGAGTCAGAAACAGCAAGAGGAAGGCACTAGACCAAGGGAGATCCTTATTCAGGGAGACCTCCAGAAGGGAGATTTAGAGGGATCCCTACCTCGATCAAGGGACCCATTCTTCCTAGACCCCGAACCTGAGGAAGTAAGTAAGGAAGGAAACAAGGGAGCTGATGAAACCCAGGCTGGGACTTCCACAAATGCAGTAAAGCGAGCAAAACCATTTCCATATCGTGGGGAGGCGAAGAAGAAAAAGGATGATACAGAGGATCTCATGGAGATTTTCAGCAAGTTGGAAATCAACCTGCCATTCTTGCAAGCCTTGAAAATGCCCGCCTTCAGTAAGTTCATCAAGGAGTTTATTGCAGGGAAGACCAAGCCAGATGGGAAGATTGTGATCGGAGAAACTGTGTCTGCTGTGATACAAAAAAGAAGGATGCCCTCAAAATGCACCGACCCAGGTATGTTCACATTACCCATCTCTCTAGGGGATATCAAGGTTGAGCATGCTATGTGTGATCTAGGGGCGTCAATAAATGTTTTACCACTTTCGATCTATAAGAAGTTAACTGGGGTAAGAATGGTTGCTACCAAGGTAGTGATCCAGCTAGCAGATAGAACTTGCATTTGCCCTGAAGGAGTGTTGGAAAATGTTATAGTCAAAGTGCATGATTTTCTATATCCTGCTGATTTTTATGTGATCAAGATGAATGATAATGAGTCTGCTGAGTCTAGTGGGGTACTTTTAGGGAGGCCATTTTTGCGTACTGCTAAGACCATTATCGATGTTTTTGATGGAACAATTTGCTTGGACTATAATGGGGAAAAATATACCTTTAGCATAGATGAGGGGATGAAAAGGCCTTTAGATGTTGAGAATCTCTATGCTATTGATGTTATTAACCCTTTAGTCCAAGAATATCTTGAGACGGAATTGATACAGGAACAAATCGACAACTCGGAGTTGAGCCATTCGATTGACAAAGAAGTTGTGGGATGGTGTGCAGCAGCAATGAACACAACAGAATTGACAGATGAAGAGCTCACAGAGGCCATTATGGAATTCTGCAGAAGCCCTGAATCAGCTAGATCTAAGGGATCAGCTTATGTGGCCAGTTTGGAAAAATCTCCTGGGTCTGGGAAAGAGACCTTACCAGAAATTGCAGACAAAAATCCCTTGCCCCAGGAGACGAATGGAACGAAAAAAGAGCTGAAGACACTTCCACCAGGCCTCAAGTACGCTTACTTGGAGGAGGATGAGACATTTCCAGTAATAGTCAACAGCAACTTGACCAAGGAGCAAGAGAAGGAGTTGTTGGAGGTCATCAAAAGAAACAAAAAGGCAATAGGATGGACTCTCTCAGATTTGGTGGGAATAAGTCCGGATCTTTGTATGCACCACATCCGTTTAGAAGAAAGTGCAAAGGCTCATCGAGATGCACAACGGAAGCTGAACCCGAACATGCGAGAGGAGGTCCTAAAGGAGGTATTGAAGTTGCTTGCTCTAGGAATCATCTACTCCATTCCTGACAGTGAGTGGGTCAGCCCTGTCCATATGGTGCCGAAGAAGTCTGGGATACAAGTTGTTAAGAATGAAAAGAATGAATTGGTACCCACCAGATTAGTGACAGGATGGAGGATGTGCATCGACTACAGGAAGTTGAACGAAGCCACAAAGAAGGATCATTTTCCTTTACCTTTCATTGATCAGATGCTGGAGAGATTGGCAGGCAAACAGTATTTTTGTTTCCTTGATGGATACAGCGGCTATTTCCAAATCTACGTTAATCCAGAGGATCAAGGAAAGACCACATTCACGTGCCCTTTTGGTACATATGCATACCGAAGAATGCCGTTTGGATTGTGTAATGCACCGGGGACTTTCCAACGGTGTATGATGAGCATTTTCTCGGATCTGTTGGAAGTATGCATTGAGATATTCATGGACGATTTCACTGTATATGGGAACTCATTTGATACTTGTTTAGCCAGCCTTGATCTAGTGTTGCAGAGATGCCAGGAGAAGCATTTAGTGTTGAACTTCGAGAAGTGCCACTTCATGGTGACTGAAGGCATTGTCCTGGGTCACGTGGTTTCTGAGAGGGGTATTCAGGTAGACAAAGCAAAGGTGGATGTGATATCAAAATTACCATACCCTACGAATCAAAAAGAGGTGAGAGGTTTTCTAGGCCATGCAGGGTTCTATAGGAGGTTCATCAAGGATTTTGCAAAAATCGCGCAACCACTCACTCGGTTGTTACATAATGATGTGGAGTTCGTCTTTGACGAAGGATGCGAAAGGGCGTTCCAGTTGCTTAAGGATAGGTTAATATCAGCACCAATTATCAGGGCACCAGACTGGAGCCATCCTTTCGAGATAATGTGTGATGCGAGCGATTTCGCTGTGGGAGCTGTCCTAGGACAGAAAATTGATGGAAAAAGTTATGTGATCTTCTATGCTTCCAAGACGCTGAATCAGGCTCAGAAAAATTATGACACCACGGAGAAGGAAATGTTGGCTGTCGTATACGCGTTTGAAAAATTCCGACCCTATCTCCTTGGGTCGAGGGTTATAGTCTTCACGGATCACGCGGCGATTAAGTACTTGCTGGCTAAGAAAGAGTCTAAGCCGAGATTAATCCGTTGGGTGTTACTCTTGCAGGAGTTTGATTGGGAAGTAAGAGACAAGAAGGGAACGGAAAATAGAGTGGCTGATCACTTGAGCAGAATACATCAAGGGGAAACAGAAGAGGCCATACCCGATGCCTTCCCCGAGGAGCACTTATACCTTCTGGAGAAATTTCCTAGACCACTTAACTGGGAAGCAGTTTTGACTTTGACCGGTCTAGGGGAATCGGATAAGGGGAAGCGCACACTGAATGCAGAACCATGGTTTGCTGACTTAGCCAACTACTTGGTCACGGGAGAGATGCCAAGTTCAGACGAGATTTCCCGAGCCCAGAGGATGAAGATTAGAAGTGAAGCTAAATATTACTTTTGGGACGATCCTTACTTATGGAAGATGTGCTCAGATCAAGTGATTAGACGCTGCATTCCCGAATGGGAACAAAGAGATGTGTTAATTCATTGCCACACGTTGGCATGTGGAGGCCACTTTGGACCAAGGAAGACAGCGAGGAAAGTCTTAGACAGCGGTTTTTATTGGCCGACGCTAAATAGGGATGCTTTTGAATTTTGCCAATGTTGCGAGAGGTGCCAGCAGACGGGGGGGATTTCGAGAAGAGACGAGATGCCTCAGGTCCCAGTGATAGTGTGCGAAATTTTTGATGTGTGGGGAATGGACTTTATGGGACCATTCCCATCGTCTTGTGGGAATACATATATATTGGTTGCAGTAGACTATGTGTCTAAGTGGATAGAAGCTAAGGCCACCATAACATGTGAATCGAAGGAGGTGGCGAAATTTTTGAAGGCCAATATTTTCAACCGATATGGAGTTCCTCGGGCCATTATCTCGGATCAAGGAACTCATTTCTGTAATCGCACCATCGAGGCTTTGATGAAGAAATATGGGGTTCACCATAGAGTGTCGACTCCTTACCATCCTCAGTCTAATGGCCAGGCAGAGATTTCTAATCGCGAGATCAAGGCGATATTGGAGAAAACAGTTAATCCGTCAAGGAAGGACTGGAGCAAGAGACTCGGGGACGCATTGTGGGCTTACAGAACTGCTTTTAAAACGCCTATTGGAATGTCACCTTACAGACTTGTGTTTGGCAAGATGTGTCACTTACCTGTTGGTATTGAGCACAAGGCGTATTGGGCAGTGAAAGAAATGAACATGAAGCCGATAGCTTGCGAAGAAGAGAGGAAGTTACAATTGCAAGAGTTGGAGGAACTTCGGCTGGAGTCGTTTGAGTCTGCCATGTGGTACAAAGAAAGAACGAAGTTATGGCATGATAAAAACCTCCGGGTCAAGGAACTTCATGTGGGACAGAAGGTGCTCCTTTTTCAGTCTCGGCTCAAGCTAATGCCAGGGAAACTGAAGTCTAAGTGGATCGGCCCGTACACCATCGTTGGCATCCGAGCAAATGGAGCAGTGGAGATCCAGGGAAGTGCTCCAAACTCTGTTCCTTTCCTTGTAAACGGTCATAGAGTGAAAGTCTATAGGGATAATTCCGAGTTGTGTGTTGTGGACGAAGTTCCACTACATACACTCCCTATTATCGCCTAAACGGACGGGGGAAATTTCCGATGAATTCCTGGGTCAAGGAGTAAGTTAACAATTTTGAAAATTCAAATTGAACCAGGGAATCTCGGAAATACAACAAGGATGTAAATAGTTTAATTGCTTTTTTTTAGAAAATCCAAAAAATATTTTCGAAGCACCAGACTCCAAGGGGAACCGTTATTTTATGCTCTAACCTCGACCTAGGAGTCTGGAACCTTCACTTTCTTTGTTTTGTAGGACATGGTCGAGGGAATTAGCTAGAGGAGAATCTGAGGGAAGGAGTCAAGGGAAGTCTGGAGGAAGGAGTCGAGGAGGGAAAAAGATATTTTGAATTTCAAATTCTGGCCGATAATTATGGGAGACGTACGGTTGCTTACATCACGCCTGCAACCGCACCATCTTTTCACCAGAAAAGCAACCGTCGTCCTTCTCTCTCCAGTTATCCCTAATTCGACGAAAAATTGATTCGCTCTCCCTTCTCTCTAGTTTCATTTTCTCTCTCTAAAAAGAAACGAAACCCTAACCAAATTCGCCCAGTTTCCTTTCATTTTTCAGATCTACACCGATGGATTCTACCCAAAGCACTGTGTATGACCCAACCTTGTTGGCAGAGTTGACGCAGAAGGTGGGGAGTGTAGAGAAAGCAAAGGAGGTGTATGCCCTATTCGCCGCCAGTCTAATGCCGTCTGCGCCGGTCGCACCACCACTGACAATTCCGGCAGATTCGGCTGCGAAATCGGCGAATCTTCCTGAAGAAGGACCGCGAGATTCTACATCACCGCATGCAGAAACCGCTTCACAAAAAGCGGAGGAAGAGGGGGCATCACACGAACGGTCGGAGGATGGTGAACCGACTCACGACGAGACCATGGTGGAGACAGAAGGGAAAGAAACTGAGAGCCCTAATCTTGAGGGTAGGGAAGTGTGTGAGGGGGAAACCCCTATTTCTGATGAAGTTCGTAAGGGGGAAACCCCTGTGTTAGATGAAGTTGCGGAGGGGGTAACCCCTATGGTGGAGAATGTGGCTGAGGGGGAAACCCCTGTGTTTGAAAAGATTGGAAACCCCTATTTTGAGGGGGAAACCCCTATTCTGGAGACGGGGGAGGGGACCCCGGTTGATTTCAGGGGTGCAACCCCTGAGTTCGTGGAAGAGGGGGCAACCCCAGGAGATGTCAGGGGGGAGAACCCCATTTATATCGAGGGGGCAACCCCAATGTTGGTTGGTGAGGGGGAAACCCCAGAAAAGCTTTTGGAGGAGTCAGATCTACATACAACTGAAGTACCGGAGCCCGAGGAAGGGCTGAAACTGATCGTGGACCTGGTTGATGACCAGGAAGAAAGTGAGCCCAAGGTTGATGAGAGGGCAGAAAGGAGGCGCACCAGGAGGAGCCTCCTCGATGAAGTCGATGACTTAGTGCCTGATGCAACAGAGGCAGAGGAACGCCGCTTGGCCAAGGAAAAGGCAAGAAAAGGAAAGGCGGCGGCGACCTCATCCACCCGGTCCAGGAAAGCTCCCTCCGTCCAGGAGGTCGAGGAGACCCTTTCCCCTGTAACCGAGGAACCCTCTGTCGAGGAACACGACGAGCCCATCCCTGAGCCCAGCTATAACTCTGAGGAGGCTGAAGAAGAGCCGATTCTAGGACGACCGGTAATTTGGCTGACTAAAGGATTGCTAGAGGAGATGAGGCAGTTCGACGATCAAAAGAGGATCGCGGTATACAAGGAGAGGTGTAGCGCCGGGAAGATGGCCAAGTCAGGAAAGCAGTACAGCTCGAGGGAGCTCAAAATGATCGCATGTGACAAAGAATTCCGCGCCTGTATCCGAGCGATAGGGTTTGAGTGGCTGTTGCAGCACAGCCAGGAGAGGGTACCAGTGGATTTAGCAAGGGAGTTTTTCTCCACTTTTCGTTTAAAGAATACCACTGACCTGGACGCGGATTCTATCACATTCAGACTTTTCAATCAGGAGTATGAGTTGAGCATTAGGGAGTGGTCTCTGCGGATGGGGTTGTTTACCCAGGCAGAAGATGAAGAGGGGGCGTGGAATGACAGGATGGTCGGGATGCCAAAGAACACGCCTGGTTTCAAAGTACAGACAGCATGGGAACTGGTCACGCACCCTAAGTCAGGGGCGTTTAAGTCCAGCTACTCCAAAGCCTCCCACATCGAAGACCGGGTTCTCCGTTTTGCTCAAACGTTTGTCAGCTATAATTTGATGGGCAGTGCGAATTCAGCTCTCACTACTACCGACCTCTACTTCACATGGTGCATGGCGAAGGGTGTTAAGGTGCACCTCGGATATTGGCTGGCGCAGGCGTGCCACCAAATGACGAGCAACCCGGGGCGTCATATGTACACCTGCCACCTCATCGGCGCTTACCTCCAGAGAAACATAGAAATGAGAATTGCCAAGACCGCTCCGCTGGTAGTCATGTGCGAACCCCCAGAAGTGTTTAGTGTTGATTATTTCTTCAACAAGGGGTTGCTGCAGACTCAAGGCACCAAGACTCTCTTCTATTCGTTGGGAGACAAGGTGAAGGCAGAGCCGGAGGAAGCCGAGGAAGCCATGCCGAGTGAAGAGGTTGAGGAGCTACGCAAGGAAGTCCAGGACGTGAAGAAAGAAATGCAGATGATGAGGAGAGAAATGATCAAGGAGCTCGGTGGGATAAGGAAGGAATTGATGGGAAATCGGGAGGAAGTACAGACCCTGAGGGGCAATATTGCTGATTTGGCGGTGAAGTGCGCCAAACAGAATGAGCGAATGACGGAAGCGGTGGAGCTTTCATTGAAGATGCTAAAGTGGTTGCAGCAGACGCTCCCCTTGACCCAGTCGAGGACAACTCCTGGGTCCAGCAGTGAAGTCAGGCAGCCCACTCAGAGCAGTCCCTCCGTCAGGCAGTCGCAGGAATCGCTCAAGCAATTGATCTCCCCGACCGTTCCCATGCAAGTTCCAGCCCCACCAAAACCAAAGTCTATCGTGAGAAAGCCAGTATCTAAACAAGCAACACAGGAGGAAGAAGAGCTGGAGCAGCCAGCAAAGAAGAAAATCAAAGTGACCCGACCCGGAATCCCACCCCAGTCTGGCTCTCGAGGGAGCCAGCCCCAGAAGTGACCAATCATCTCTTGACCAAGTAACTTTTATTTGTCGTTCTTTTAGTTTTTTCATTTTTATCCCTGTTATATACGTGTTTAATATTTGTTATATCTTCTCCCACTTAGCCCACTGCGTGGTCTAAGTGTGAGAAGTTTGTATTTTCTGTTTGTTGTGTTTGTTTTCTTATGTTTTCTGTGTTTCTTCTCCCACTTAGCCCATTGCTTGGTCTAAGTGTGAGAAGTTTGTGTTTATATAATCTGTTTTGTTATTTTGCATTGATCTCTCTGTTCCCCCCTTCACGACGATGGCTTGGGGACAAGCTTGAGTGAAGTGGGAGGGGGAGAGGAGTCAATGCATTACCTTTGTCTGCATATTAAGAATCTGTAAGTCTTAAGTGTTGTCGCATGAGCCAGTGGATATAATACGGCATGATTCCCTTAGTGAAAGTAATTGAAGATAGGAGGCATTTCAACTTAGAAGCTTTTTCCTTAAATAAGCCTAGTTAATTTGAGTGAAGCGAGAACGATGGAGGATGCCTCTACTTACTTAGTTGTGAAGCCCTACTATATAGTGAGTTATAAGCCTTAAATAACTTCGAGCTAACACATGTTTAAGGGCCACCACTGAATGCTTAGGGAGAAGAGCTGTGAAGGAGAAAAAATTGGGAATTGGGTTATGAAGGTATAAGCTGGACGAAGTCCAGGGAAAGGCGTTATAAGCTGGACGAAGTCCAGAAGAAAGGAGAAATGGAGGAATAAGCTGGACAAAGTCCAGAGAGAAAAAAAAAAAAAAAAAAAGAAAAAGAAAAAATATATAGAAAAGAGGAGGAATAAGCTGGACGAAGTCCAGAGGGAAATGGTCTAGAAAGCAGGAATGATAATAGCCTGACCCAGGAAGGAGGAACTCTCATAACCCGACGCTTCAGTGGTGTAGCATTAACTTAAGAGAGAATCGATCCTAACATCCCTGGTGAGGAATGAGTGATCGAGTGAATCCAACAATCGGGTAAGTGGAAAGCTATCTTGACAAGCTGACAGATTGGCTAGGTAAAGGAAGGGAAAGGGCCTATTTGGAGGAGTGCAACCTATTGAATTGACCTTAATCTTGTGGGGACAGATGCCTAAAAATTGAAGCTAGCTCATGCATATGTGTTTAAGTGTTTGTATGTTTTCTTATTTTTTATATATTTTCTTTTTTTTTTTCTTGTCTAGGTCTAGGAGTCGGTCAAGAGATAACCGTGCTTGAAATTCGCCTTATTCTCTTTCTTTTCTTGTCTTTATACTTGAGGACAAGTATGGTTTAAGTGTGAGCAGTTTGATAAGGCTAATTTCATGCATCGGTAATGTGCGAAAAATGTTATAATTTGCTGGGTCTAACACGTTTCCTAAGCCAGGTGTGTGAAGAAAATCGCTAGATCAAGGAAGTACTGAAGGAGATGGTCTAGCGAAGGAAAGGAACGAAGTGAGCAGGATTTACAAGGAAAATTGGCGTGACAGAGGAGTCAATAGCTGAGGGCAACAAAGTCTTATCTATACCTCGCTGGGCCCCACTCAAACGCCTATATATAGAAGAGCATGCAACGCAAGGATTATCACTTTTTTTCACTCTTCTTAGCTCACACACATTACACACACTTGGGAATGGGAGATCTGGGGTAGTCGGGAACGGAAGGTTACTTTCTTAGAAATTTCGTGGTTGGCAACACCGTCCGAGTGTGGACGAAGATACAATTCCTTTTAATTTCAGTTGTTTTGCTCGTTTTTACCGTCGAACTTCACTTTTGGGAGTCGACCTTGCTGTTGATGATACTTATTTGTCTTTCCGTTTGTTGATCTGCGTTTAGCAGTTAAATTCCAAGTCAATTTGCATAGATCTCTCTGCTGTTAGTTTATTTCTTCAAATGTTATGTCGGGAAAATAACAGACATGTGGGAGTGTTCGTGAAAATAGGGGACAAGGTGTATCAGAGACATATGGAAAGTGGACAGTTACTAAAAGGGGAAATTTAGACAACAAGGTATATCTGATGGCTGGGGGCTTTCTGACAGGTCTGGATAGTACATCTGAAAAGTAGGGAACAAAAGCAAAAGTAGCTTAAAAGTAAAAATGGTCCAATAAAGTTGATTTTGACATTTTCTTCCTCACCAAGTATTGACAAAAATCATATGAACACAGACACCATAACTAAAACTTCAGATTCATAAATTCAAACTCAAGATCCATTGATTAAAATGCTTAAACTTAAATTAAACGGTAAAACTGTAACTTTACTTCTACTGACTGACATGCAAGGTGGTAATCACGGCGCAAAAAAGAAACTCATGTACGAAAACTTGACTAAGCATAGCTACACTTTGAATCAACAACTCTCGATAAGAAAACACTTAGAAATTGAAAGCAATAACTAAATCTAATTTTCCTAGGCAGAATGAAGCGAACTCGAACCAAAGTGACATGCGAAATAGAAACTTCATAATGTAAACGTTGGAAAATAACAAGTACTTCAAAAGAGCAACAGCGATGAGTGTTTGCAAATAACTTAAATGATGAAAACAAGTAAACTTTAAACTAAGAAAGCGATTAAGATTGTTTGTGCCACTCCGGGCGATGATACTACTACACTGCTACGATAACTGGCTGGAACGGCGGACTGATGACTTCTCCGGCAAACTCTGGACGTCAAGTGACCATGGCTGTGGCGAGGAACGAGAAGTGGGATAATGCTGAAGGATGATCTTCTAGAGAGAATTCTACTAAGTGTGTTGAGAACCGAGAACTTCGAAAACTAAACTCTACGGAACCAATTCTAAAGGGGCGTTGATCGAACTCCTTCTCTCTCTCCAAGTGGCTTCTTTTATAGGGAGGCTTGACCTTGCTTTTAGGGTAGACTTCTCCCGCGTTTTGACCTTTTTGCCCTTGTCAATGATCATCCCAGCTATCCTCCTTCTCCATCTCGATCCTTTTATCTGGCATGCATCCTAGTCAGTATCGCACCCTTCTGGCGCCCTTTTCACTTGCGTCACCTAAATCGTCTCCTACTGACTTAGATCCTTCAATCCTGCACACTTAAGCAACTGTTTTGCAGATAATACACGCATTTCACGACATACTGACCAGTAACCAAGGCTTAGAATACGACTTATCATCAATCTCTGTTTATTTTGATGTTGTGGTGTTTGATATGGAATTTGGTGATAGATCTGTGGTTATTTGAGTATTCGGAGTTCCTTGTTTAAATCTGACGTGATGAAGAGTTTCTGTTGGTTGGAGTTCGTGTCGGACGCTTGGATCCGGAGTGGATTTAGCGTCTGAGGTTGGATTCGACGTGTGGAAAGATAGTTGTTAGATGGATTCTGTTTTCTTCTTGTTTTCTGTTTTGCTTCGTCTAGAGTATGCAGATCTGTTAGGTTCTTCGTTGATTATGCATAAATTTGATTTAAAAGTCAGTTGCTCTGTTTTAATTTCGCTTATGTTGAATTTCTTAAGAAGTTTTACGCAATTTGGTTGTAGAAGACGATGTCGCTGTTAGTTAGTACGAGAGTTAGTTATTCTGCCAACTTTTCGTTCGTACCTTGCTTTTTTTTCAGTCATGGTCCCCACAGTAGGTTTATTTCTTAGGTCTAGTAGTGAAGTAGTTTTCTTAGATCAAGTGTCGAACAGTTAATTTCCTTTACTACGCTCTTTCATGATTTTTGCCTAGGTCTAGCTGTTAGCTTAAGAATTTTAAAGTTTCCCAAGTCAAGTTAATTTTGTTTTTCCTCAACCCAAGAAAATGCGTGGCAGCAGCCAACACCAAAAACACACCCAAATCCTTGAACATGAGTATTACGCATCCTTCTCTGTGGGATCGATCCCTACTTCCCTATACTAGGTTTAGTAAAGTGGTTGAGGGTTTTTGAAAGAAGTGTTCTGTGTGTCCGACGACCGGGATTCCTTGCGATCAACGAGTTCCTAGACCACGTGATCTAGTGGATTTGCTGGATCTAGGGAACCTGTTATTTCCTATTTGATCCTTTGCCTCTTGCCCTTGGTGAGGAAACTAAACCCTTACCCACTAACACTTCTTCTATGTCTTTTTGTGTTCATGAATTTGTAGGAAATTTAATTGAAGGCATGGAAGTGAGGCATCATGTTGTACATGGCTTGGAAACTACTCACCCGGAGAAGGAACAAGAGGAACGAGGGCAAGTGGATGAACTCCTTGCCCAAGGTTCAAGTGCACTATCCTTATCTCCTTGTGATGTTTCATTGAATGAGATTATATTAGAGAAGCCCCTTTGTGTTGATAAATTTGTTATTGATGTCTTGTGTAAAAAGTGGTCTCATGAGCTTGAAACTTTGAATGCTAAATCTACCTTTGCACCATATATTGATCCTTTCTTGGTAAAATCAAGCATTGAGAGACATGACATTTCTCTTGTGGCTTCTACCTTGAATGTTGGAGTGACTTCCTTGCATGCTAAGATGCCTAAACTTTCATTTGTTGGTAATTTTGAGCTTCATGTGTATGTGGATGAGGATACTAAGACCAAGAAGAGTAACATGGATAATGACTTTAGAACTTGGTGTTTGCTATGTCTTCATTGCAAAGTGGTTAAACCCTTCAATGGGATTGGAGTATTCTATGGCCGTTTTGTGAAGGATTTTTCCACTCATATGTCTCTTGAGGATGATGTTGTGACTAATGGCATAAAATTGCATCGTTCTCATGTTTGTGGTATTGTTTTAAAATTGCTAGAGCAATTGTGTGGGGCTAATTTGGAAACATTTCTCATGATACTTGATGTAGTTTTTTACAAGTATCATATGCATGGTGTTGAGTCTTGTCTCCATGTCGTGCATGAAGGTTTATGGACACATTGCTCCCTTATGTTTGATAATCTCTTGAAATTGATGGGGCAATGGGATGAAATCCATATTGATGAACTTTGTTTGTTAAATGATAATCCTTCTTGCAAACTTGATGTGTGTTGTGATGAACCTACTCTATGTGTTAAATATGGGCTTGTCAATTTGTGGAGTAGCTCTCATTTGAGCAAGAATGATGTATCAATGGTTCCTTATGGTCTTTTGTTGTTTAACCTTGAGAATAGGAATCTTGTGAATAAACCTTATTCGGTTACCTTTGAATATACACACTATGAGGACCCTTTCTTGTATATGCCTAGTCTTGTTGAGAATGCCAAATCTTTTGTGAAGATGTTCAAGGATTTGGGCATCATTTGTATGGGGATGATCGAACCAAATAGAAACAAGGTGCTTGGGGCATTTGTGTTTTGGCATGTTGATTGCTTTTATTGCATGTCCATCAAACCATTCAATGGAGTTGGGATGTTTTATGGTCTATTTGTGAAGAACTTTATATCTAATGGCTTTGTTTGGGACTACATTGTGAAGGAATGCCTATGTTTATTTGCACATATATCTTATACCTATATTGTGAGGTTGTTTGAGTTTTGTTATGAAGGGTATCTTGATGATTTTGTCTTGATTTCTTATGGGAGGGATTTGGACATGAAAGGAATCATTACCAATCTGCGTAGCCCGCGTTTTATATCTGGCCGGCACAAAGTGATACGATCATGGAAGCCGTGCGTCAAGGATTTCAACTACAGTTGGATTCAACTGGAAATCGTCCTATTGAGATGACATCCGAAAGCTATGAAACTACCACCATTGTCTTCGTCTTGGAAACAGCTTCACGTGGGTATCTTGCACATCCCAATCGGAGTCCGAATGAGGGAGTTATGGCGGTTTTACGGAAGTCGCGCAGAGAAGGCCGGGAGCTTCGGGAAAAACGCCCGACCGGGCGTTTCGCTTGTGAAAATCGCCCGGGGACAGGGAAAACGCCCGGGCCGGGCATTTTGGTATGTGAAAAACGCCCGACCGGGCGATTATGCCAATTTTTTAGATTTTGTGGGCCAACTTTCTATTTTTGGACCCATAGTATAAATACCTCTTGATGTCATTTCTTTTCTTTAGGTTTTTGCTGAATTAAAGTTTCTACCCTAGAGAGTTTCCTCTTTGAGGATTGTATCCAATTCCTTCCTTGAAGGTTGCTTGTTGAGGATGATCGAACCAAATAGAAACAAGGTGCTTGGGGCATTTGTGTTTTGGCATGTTGATTGCTTTTATTGCATGTCCATCAAACCATTCAATGGAGTTGGGATGTTTTATGGTCTATTTGTGAAGAACTTTATATCTAATGGCTTTGTTTGGGACTACATTGTGAAGGAATGCCTATGTTTATTTGCACATATATCTTAGGTTTCTTGTTTCCATCTTTGAGTGATTCAAGTAGAGGTATGCATCAATGGAGTGTATCCATTGAGTAGTGGAGCCAAGGGGTGATAGAGCTAATGAAAGTTGCCTAGGGTTGTCTCCATCTTTTTGGTTAAGGTCCTATGGTTGTAGCTCTCTTATCTCATCTTTATACACATGCTTTCCATTCCTAATCTTCCATCCATTCTTGTTTAGATTCAATTTTTGTTGGTTGGATCTTTATTATCTTGTGTCTTGTGTTGATAAATTGAAAATCAATCTCACAAAAATAGTTAGATCAAGCATCATTAAATAGGTAATCCTTGGGAAATGGATCATAAAATACATGGATCCACATCACAAAGCCCACTGAAGGTCTATGTTTCAATCATATTTGTAACAACCCATTTGCCTATGTTACATATATGGTATACCTAGTTAATTTTAGCAAAATACATTTTTACCGATCAAATTATTGTATGATTTTTGTTGAGGTGAATTTGTTGTT